>NC_084822.1:11017132-11317132 GCF_958449725.1 Rosa rugosa
CAAACGAGACTGTCTCCTCTAAAAGCTCCAATGGAAGCAGAAATCTGTACCACAGTTGAACAGAAAAATTCCTTCCCCAAGTTGAGCATATCATCCCACACTTGCTGGGTCCTTAATTAATCAGATGATAGCAACTCATAAACCATCTCTAATTGTTGATTCAAAAGGAATATATAGTTCACCTCAGCATTTTATATATGTTGATCGATCACCATGTTGTTCCAATATAAGCTCTTGGTGAAATGCTTCCACCCGCCTGCAACTCTTCTGCATCAATGTCCTCCTCAATCTGGGCGGACATTTTTAAGAGGCCCAAATGCTGTTTTCCTCAACTCTTCTACACCTTTGAACCTTTTTATCAAGGATAACTCAAACTTGCAACAGGCATGTATTGCCTTCTTCTTAGGAAAAACTGAATGAAATCCATGGTATGTCCAACCTTGCTTGCTAATGAAGTACATAATCCACTTGCTCTGAATACATACAAAAGTTCCATTGTTAATAAAATCCATTATTAGCAACTAGCTAACTAATTCACCCAAAAAAAGCAATTACCTATTGTATTAGCCATATCTGGAGCATCGAGTTCCTTTGCAACTCAACTTAATACAGACATTGCATAAGGATTTTTCCCTACAAAAAAAGAAACCATCAAAAATCAAAGGCTACAAACATGAGTGCAGACTAGGTCCAATTACCAAATACAATCTCGAGCAATTTATAAGCAGCCCACTTATTGGATGTTACTAGCAGATCTAAATTAAGCCAAGCTAAAACGTGATTTCAACCAAAAGATCAGTTCAAGTGTAAGGCTTTTTGTGTACCTGTCCTTTCATTTCTGAAATATTGATCAATGTGCGTGTCTTTACTGCTCTGGAACAAACAAGGAATTCAGACATAGATACCCTCAGTGTTGGTCTTATCAACTCCATTGATCATGCTCTAGAGGTTTGCTTCCAACGACTCACTAGATCATTTCCTCAAAATTGAACACTCCTGAACGAAGTAAGTCGAGGAAATTCATAAATGTTTTAGTGTTCAACCAGACTAGTTCTGTTCTACTACACATGGCAAGTTCAGAAGTAGAAACAATATATGATATATACACACCATATGCATGTGCCATTATCTCAAAGACAGGGAATAACTACCTTCACATTGTGTTATGATGATCGAGCATCATGCTTTTAAAGGAGTAGTTCTTCCGAGGTAAGTGTTTTGTAACTTGGGTGTGTGAATGTCATCCTTAGTGGCAGCAGAATCAGCATATACCTGGACAACAGAATGCGTTTCTGATTCAAATATGATTTTGATTTTGAGAATGATAGTACGCTATAAAAGAAGCCTCAAAACACACAAAAAGAAAAAGATAATGAACCTACTGGAAGTCAGCTGAACTATCATCGGTCTTCTCCTTCCAAATCTTCGATCAGGTGGACTCCCCAGCTTGCCCCAAAAGGCATTTCTGTTTCAATAAAATTTTCTCTGAGACGAAACATAACTCGAAACATATCAGGTGACGATATCCCACTTTCACTCAACCTCTTTTTTACTGTCACGAATGGAATATAATGCACCCACACTACGTCCCCCCAGATCTGTTGCTCATCAAACTTTATTCCATTGATGTAAACAAAATGAGTGAGGTAATCAGAATGCGATGATTGACTAAACAGAGAGCCAACCCTTTGTTGTCCCAATTGGAGTTTTGAGGAATTTCAATGCAAAACTCATGCTCTTCATTTATCACTTTCCAATTCAGATCCTTATCCTCATCCCAATGCACATGCCAATTCACATCGTGACGGCAGGTGAACCAGTTTGGAAGTGGAGCACTTGCAGGAAATGTTACTCGGAATTCATCAGATTTCACACAAGAGAAAAATAGAGTCAACAGAGCCGTCAATTTCACTGCCTCTTCCTCTGCCTCTTCCATCGATTCTTCCTCTGCCTCCTCCATCAATTCTTCCTCTACCTCCTCCATCAACAGAGCCGTCAATTTCACTGCCTCTGCCCCTTCCTCTTCCATCGATTCTTCCTCTACCTCCTCCATCAATTATTCCTCTTCCATCAATTCTTCCTCTGCCTCTTCCATCAATTCTTCCTCTGCCTCTTCCATCAATATTCCTCCGGTTCTCTTGTTGGCCAGATGAAATAGTCGCTTGTCAACGTCAACCCCTGATACTAGTTGACAAGCCAGATCATCGCAGAGTACGCAGGAAGTCAAGTCCAACTGACCGAACATTTTTGAATCTTTCCCCTCCAAAATTTTTGACAACTTTGAGATTCTTTCTAATGACTCACAACCACTCACAAATAAGCCATCTATTTCTCGTGGAAATTCTGAAATTTCTTTAAGCTGCCAGCATCCGGTCAGACGAACTTGTAATCTCGTCAGGTTAGTTGAAAAGACCGGTGGAGGAAGTGATTCTGACTTTGTTGGAAATGTAACTAGGCTATAGCAGCGCTCTAGATCAAGATCCTCCAGACAATGCAATTCATAGAAAATGCTCGATGGTACATTTGTAAGTTTATAACACCAACCTAGATCCAAGGATTTAAGGCCAGTGAGATTTCCAACTGAGCAAGGTAACTCTTTGATGGCAGTCGTACTTAGATTCAGGTATTTCAAAGACTTCATGTCTCCCTCAATTTCAGGGAACAACTCAATCAGAGAGATCTAGAGTTTCCAAAGATTTCAGGCTGATCACCTTCGGAAACATACGGAGCTTTTCACAACCGCTGAGATCCAAATGGACGAGCTTATCGAGACGGCCAACCGAAGGGTCAACTTCATCTAAATCATTACAGTAAGACAGGTCCAGCTCCTTTAAGCATGTTAATCCAGACAAGTCGGGAATTCTGGTTAGACCATCACAGCCGCACAATTTGATAGATTTCAAGTGTCGCATTTCCTGTTTGGGAGAAAGAGAACCCAAAAATCAAATTAGAAAAAGGTTGAAATGATATGTGTAACAAACAATCAAATTCTTTCTTTCGAATACCTTCAATTTCAATCCCAGAGGAGTCGTGCAGGGCCCACCCATTCGCAGCATGCCAAGTTTCCTCGGATTAAAATTCGTTGGCAGCGATAGTAATGAACAATCACTCCAGTCAAGGACCCTCAACTGGTTGGGGAGATGATCCACGCTCTCTCCACTAAGCATCTCATAACCATCGACTTTAAAAATTTGAAGATTTTTCAAGTTTGTGAAGCTTCCGCCGTTCAACTGTATCTTTTGTGTTTGGAATTCTCCTCTTCTCACCGCGATGGCTTTAATTTTATCTGTTCCCTAATTAACAACAATTGCGTCAAATTAAGCAATTTCTTCTCATAATAAATATTTGCATTAAATTCTAAAATTCTTCAAGATTTTATAAGCAAGTATGTATTAAATATCATAAAGCTAAATAATTTTAAATATCACTTACTGTGTTTTCCTCAAGGACCTCGCTAACATTCTCGTAAAGCCACAGTCTACTACGTTTTCCTATCTCAGGAGACTCTTGCCGAACAATTTCTTTTCCCATGTCCTCTATAAGATCATGCATCCAAATCCAATTGTCTTTCTCAATTTTTATTAAGGCCTTTTCTACGAGAACTGCGAGAGCATACTCGGGATTCAGGTCACAGCTTTGCAGTACATCAATCACATAACTTTTTTTATCACCTTTAAAGAAACATGCAATATGAAGAAAAACTTCTTGTATCTGATCATGCAATCCATCGTAACTTCTTTGGAGAATTTTTTGAATCTCTTTGTTAGGACATCTCCTGTAATACTCTAATGCAGCTTTCCATACATCCTTATCCTTTTTACTACATAGGTCTGACCCCAAAACTTCCAAAACTAACGGAATCCCTTTAGCATAATGTATTACCTCAGTTGCAAGTTCAAAGAAGCCATCCGGACATATATCTCCTTTGAAGGCATAGCAATTGAAGAGCTTTGAAGCATCTTCATGATTTAATTCCTTGACCTCATATGTTGAATCAGGACTTAGCCAATTTGTATCTCTTGTTGTTATGATAGTTTTACTTCCTGGACCAAACCAACCAGACTCTACAGCAAGTGCTTCTAACTGACCCAACCAGTCCACATCATCAATAACTAAGAGAACCTTTTTCTGGCTTAGTTTTTGCTTCAGTAGAGTGATTCCTTCAGCAACATTTTCCACATTAGGTGGATCCCTCTCTATATTCTTAAGAAAATTGTTTTGTAGCTTGACAAGACCTCCAGATGAAGATGATTCCTCTCTAACATTTGCCAAGAAACAGCTATGTTCAAACTTATTGCTAATTGAATTGTAAACAGCTTTCGCAAGTGTTGACTTTCCTATTCCGCCAATTCCCCATATCCCTACCATGTGAGGATTGGCTTGCCCTACATTTAAGAGCTTAAGTATGTCTTCTACACGAGATTCTATTCCAACAGGACATGTTGCCACATGTAAAAGGGTGGATTTTGTTATATAGGTTGAGATATCTTTAACAATTTTACCAATGATATTCGCTTCATTCCTGTAAATGTAAAAGCATATGAAACATTTAGTTTAAACTTTCCTACATGTCTAATTTTTAAGGAGACAGATCAATGACGGACTAAATCATATTCAAGATTAGACTATAAATGCAGTCCATTAGTTAGTGAAACTATTGATGCATGGGTAAGATTAAACATTATGCAATCTGTTAACTAAGTTAACTATCTGTGAATGGTAGAATGTTAAAATCTACAATATAAAGATGAGATGCTTGAGATTGAACATACGTACCCTCCATCCTTAATCTGCCACCCAGACAAATCTGCTGCTTTTCTAAGAGCTGCCTTCCAACTCTCCACCTTCTCTAAGTTCTCCTCGTATTTGCTAAGGTCAGCAATTCCATCACCAACCTGGCCCGTTTGGTATCGTATATTCGACGGTTCTACCTTGTAGAAAATTGGGCAAACGATTTGGTGCTTGGATTCTTTACATTCAATGATCTTGACAAGTTCATTCAAGCACCACTTTGAAAATGCATAGTTGGCAGAAAATACAACGATGGAAATCTTTGATCTCTCAATTACTTCGAGAAGCTTTTGTGATATATCTTCTCCTTTCGGAAGCCCATCATCTATAAAGGTCTCAAATCCCTTGTTAACCAAATTGCTGTGCAAATGGCTTGTGAAATAGTTGCGCGTATCCAGACCTCTGAAGCTCAGAAAGACATCATATGTGCATGAATGATTGGAAGAAGAGGAAGAGGAAGAGGCTCCGAATTGAGGTTTGCTCAGATCCATGGTGTTTGATTGCAGGAGGATGAGTGAGGAGGCTGAATTGAAAGAATTTAGGATGGTATTGGTTATGTCAAGGACTATATCTCTTGTTATGTCCGCACTTGAGAAAAATTCTATATCAGTCCGGCTACGGTGCGGACGTCCGTACCGTGCGGACGGTACGGATTTTCTGTTTTCCTCTACTTTTCGATCATATTTTTACATCTTAACCGTTCAGTTTTTAGGTCATAATGTATAGATCATCTCTGCAAAATTTCAGCTAATTTGGTGATCGTTAAGGCATCCAAAACTATAAATTACAACAAAGTACACGAACGGTTCCGGTTCGACAGATTCGGTTCGTTCGTGTGAATTGCAATTTTGGATGCCTTAACGATCACCAAATTGGCTAAAATTTTGTGGAGATGATCTATACATTAGGAGCTAAAAAATGAACGGTTAAGATCAAAATATGTGATCGGAAAGTGGGTGAAAACCGGAAATCCGTACCGAAATTTCAGTACGGACGTCCGCACCTAAGAAAAATCCTATATATATATATATATATATATATATATATATATATATATATATATATATATATATCAGGCCTCTCGGTTTGGCAGTGTGCAAAGCAGTTTCCTGGCACCTTCAGCGAAATTGGGAGACAGACACCAGTGGAAACTTCAGTGTGAATACATATGAGCATTCACATTAGTTAGTCAAGAATCAAGAATCAAGAATGGCTGCAAACTTTTTTTCCCTCCCTGTCTTAAACAGAAGTGTCTACCAGAGGCCACCTCTGCCTTACTTTTCTTATAGTCGACTGTTGATTTATCTTAACACTTTCGTTTTTAGTTTTCTGTCAAGTGAATTCGTATAATTCCAGTAATTAGCTAGCTTAATTGGTTTGTTAGATTCTGTGGTAGTGTTTGTTAGAAACAGTATGCTTAAGCAATCACAAACACATAATTTAGAACCTATACTAGATCAAATCATGTACATTCAAAAACTGAATTCTGTTCCAACAGTGTTTGGAAATCTCCTTGAGTTAAATCCAAGTGAGAAGAAATCTCCTTGAGGAAGATTCAAGTGAGGTGAAATCTCCTCTAGACAGATCTTGGAGAGGTAATATCCCCTTGAGATGGATCCGAGTGAGGAAGAAAATCCTTAACGGATCCCTTTGAGACAGATCTAATCCTCTTCAATGGAAACTGATTTCCATTCAAACTCTAACACTGAATGTAAGTATGAAATAGGGATTGAAAACAACATATCAATCCTGAACCTGCAGAAAACAAGAACACAAGAGATTATGAACCCAGAAAACTTACTCGATGCACTCCCACTGTCCATGATAGTCTTCTCCTGATTTCACCCTTATGTTCTTTTAGTATATGGGACTAACAACAAGAACAACGTACTCGTGCATCAGAAGGGACCAATCTGACATATACATATAGCAATGCAGCAAATCAGTTTCATCCATAAAGAAACTGATTTCATTGCTTAACTGCCTATTTAACTGCTCTGCAACTGTATTTCTATTTTGAATTCAAAATAATATATATAAGCTTATCCATAAGTCAAGACTAATTGACAGCTTATACACCTATTGTTTAAACTCGATCTGATCAAATTACATATTTATATGAATATATGTACACTCGCATATCAGTGTATGAACTCTAAGCAATGTCCAGTTCCATATGTAAGCCATGTCATAGCTTACAATCTCCCACTGAACTTGACATTGCCTCAAAATCATATATGACAATCATACATTATATAAATATAAATTGATCTACTAAAGTGTGCACTGTGAGTTTAAACACTTAAGTGATTCAAATTCAATTGATTAATAATTCTGTCAATTATGCCTGCTTCAAGAAACCTAAGAACAACATGGTGAATGAGGATAGACACCAGTGTTCCAAGATCACCTTGTAACAGACTATAATCACATGAATTTCACCCATAGCAGTATAAGCATACTTGTGTTATAAATGCATTTAATCACATGTATGCTTGAAGTCCTAACAAAATTTCTAAATTAATAGAATTGGCAACCAAATTATATTTCACACTACTTAATATTGTCAATCTGCAAGATTTGCTATTCATTGATAGCCAACTGAATTTGTACAACTTGAGTATGCAGAAGACAATAAGGTGAAATTGCATAAATGTAGATGAACTTTACTGACCAATTTACTGCAGAACAATGAAAACCACTCTATACCATGATAAGTAAGAATGACGAACATCCAACTAACCTTGTATATGACATATTTTCCATGCTTTTCTTCGGTAATGCATTCTTGGGGTACTAATCTTTATGAGACTCATCTCCCTTGGAAATTGTTGACTCTCCTTTTGTTTCCTTCAACAAACAAATATTGCTGCTAGAAGATAACATATGATCATCAACATATAGGATCAGAAAAATGAAGTTTCTCCCACTGGTCTTAGTGATCATCTTCTACAAAACCTTCAAGCTGCAGCATTTAAATTTTTGCATTTTTCATTATTCATAGACTGCATTGCTTCTATAACTGAAATAAGATAATTCTTTTCTTCTAAATCAGTCACCATGACGATCAGATACATGTAATTATCATCTGATGTGGCTGGTTTTCTTGCTCTTAAGGATTTTCTCAAGATTATAGTTTGTGATGCTTCTGCAATTTCTATGGTTTATATTGACACTGTACCACCTGCAATCTGCTCATTTTGTACATTTGTGCCAGTAATGACATTATCCACAATTGAATCATGTTGTGTTGCACACTTGGATTTTTCTCCTTTGTCGAGGATTGATATATTGCTGCAATCCTAATCTGAAACTGATATATTGTTGTCTTGATAGATAAATCACTTATCCATTTCATTAGCTACTTTTGATGAGTCTGCATCTATTTCTGAACCACCTACTGCTATATTTCTAGAATCAGCCATTCCATAAACATGTATAGTCCCAACCTCCTCTCCTGTAACATACTCCTTAATCTCATTAACCATACTTCTTGCTGCCTTGCCGAGTACTTTTGTGCCACTGCTTATCATATATCCAACTACTTTGGATTCTTCAACATTGATGACTTTGATGACTTTGTTATATATATATATATGCATGTACACAAGATCGAGACAATTTGTGAACCTGTTATGGCTTGTAAGAATGTTGATCTTTGTCTTGATGATGTAGTTGATCCAACTTTTCTCCATGTGTTCTTGCAATGCACGAATTGTTTCTGA
Organism: Rosa rugosa; assembly: GCF_958449725.1. Lineage (NCBI taxonomy): Eukaryota > Viridiplantae > Streptophyta > Magnoliopsida > Rosales > Rosaceae > Rosa > Rosa rugosa. The sequence continues at coordinate 11,025,649 of NC_084822.1, forward strand.
TGTATGAAGACCATGTAAATCTAATTTCCAAACATCATTTTTTGCAAATTCCTGATACTTAAGGTTTCCTTAGCTGCCCTTTATTGAGGCTTTCAGCAACTAACCATTCTTCTCTAGCCTTGATTGAGTGTTGTTGAGCAGAACAATGGTCACCTCTTACAAAGACATTAGTGGCAGCTTTCGAATGCTGAGACGCTGACCTCATCATCCTTAATGCATCTGTTCGTATCCTCAAGTAAACATCATCCTCTTCCTACATAGGTTTGATGGGTACAGGCTCCAAAATTCCAGTAGTTAGTTTCATATCTCCAGCACCATTAGAAAGCTTTGGTCTATATAAATCATTATTCATTGCAGCCATAATATCCTCCACCAAAATGTAATCAGCCTAGGAGTAACTTGATCCTCTTCATGTAATATCTCTTGTAGAATTTCCATCTAATAAGGATCTTTTACCATCCCTATTCTCTGTCATGATAGTCTTTAATGCTAGCTAATGGCTGGGAGGATGGCTCAATTTGTTTTGCTTGGTCAGTTGCTCCATGAACATCTATCGTATTGCAACTTTCTGCTCTATTTTCTTTGTGCAACTTCAGTATCTATCAATCCTTCATAACTTTCTCCCTCTCTATTTTCATCAATGAATTTAACCACCAATTCAAAAGCCAAAATAGTATGTATATTCCTCAACTTCTTTTCCAAAATCCAAACTGTCAAGAACAAGTACAGAAATCCAACACCGCCATTGAAAATGGTCGAGACTATTTGCTAACTTCAAAAGCCTAGATAACTTGCTGGAACATAAACTCTTTTTGTTGACTTTCATATACATACTGAGCAAGAGCACCACAAGAAGAATTATGTCTAGGAAATTATCAACGCATGATTAATGCATGAAGAAGGAGGAGTCAGAAAATCAAAAGCTGGAACTCTCACAGATTTCCCATATAATCTGATCCATAAATTCTCCATCATCCTTTTCAGTTACTCTAGACCTCTAGTGCTTTTCTTACTCAAACTTTAGACCCATCCAAAAGGTGTACCTTTCCCTTTTTATAATGAACTCCACTAACATTGCCTCGTCTGTTGAAGTTGAAGAACTGGATTAATTCATTTTGATGCGTCTCCTTCTTCTATTTGCTGCCAGTTCTCAGATGGATTTCCTTCAGCACATGATCATAATCTTGTACTCCCAAGTTCAACTCAATGTTCCTCTACCATTTTCTGAAATTTGAGTCATCATGTAGTTCAACCTGATTGATGCTCAAAGGAAAATGAATAGATGTATATGAAATTGATCAGTAAAATCATTCTAGTTTATCATAACACTAGAATTGTCTATATGTCCCAAATAAAATGAAAATTCATGACTTGAACATTCATTTCACACCAAATGCATATGTTCAGAAAATAGAACTCAACCATTTTCAAGATTTTGACATCCTTTGGGGTGTACTAATCTCTAATGATATCTGAATGTTCAATTTTCATCATATACAAAATCAAGAACCAAATGTTTGATACCAGACTTCTTTGGAAATAAGGATCAAATTAAATTTTAAGTTGCTTGATTTTATTGTTGAAAACCAAACAAGACAATTAATCTCCTTTACACTAAGCCATTTTGACAGCATTTAGCATCTAAGAAGATTTAATTGACTTTATATCAACAATGTGATCATGACCAACCTGAAAGCCATTTACTAAAATATGTATGTATATATGCAGAAAATGAACTCTTCTATTTTCGAGATTTGACATCCCTTGTGGAGTACTATTCTCTAATAGTTCTGAATGCTCATTCACCTAATATATACAAGGTTATGAAACCAAATGTTTGATGCAGAATTTCTTTGGAAATTAGGACCAAATTTAATTTTAAGTTTCATGATCTCTTTTCTGATGAAATTGAAGACAGTTTCATTGCTATCTATATGAGACTATTTTGATAGCATTTTCATATGCAAAATGCAACAGAATTCATTCTACACATTTCATCAGTGTATTTGATCCTTTAGAATCTTCATATATGAGACCACTTCGGCAGCACACCACATATGAAGGTTTCAAAATCAATATCAGAAACTTCAAACATGCATATCCATCATTTAGCATTTCAAAATAATATGGATAATATAAATATGCATTGAGATGAATACAATGTAATCTTCATATGAAATAGAGGTCCTCTTTGAAACAAAGGTGTTATATATAGGAGTCTGCTTTTTGCCTAAAGTAAGCTGATATCAGAAAATTCTGTGACTGACTCCTGACTTTGGAAATTCATAACTAATCCCAGAAAATTCCGTTTTAGGTGATTCCAGTTCCAAATGACTCTTTAAGATGTATGCTAAAACTCTTCTGAAGAAACTGACCTCAAATTCCCAGTAGATCATTACAGTTTTGCAAAAGTAAGTGACTGAGTTGAAATTCCAGAAAATCTGAAAAATTGCTAAAATCTCTTTCTTTGGCCAAAAACCTTTTCATCACACAATTTCCCAACCAAGAAAAGTATTGTGATTTCTAAGCAACGTTCTAAGGCTATTGCTCGGATTGAAAGAACATCAGTTAAACAAGTAATCAATCACATGTCCCCATGATATAATGCTCAATCTGTAATGTATGAATGACAAAGCCAAATTTGTTCTTGTTGCTGACCATTAAAACAACAATTATCTCTAACCATGTAAACACTTGGACATATATAGCAATTGAGATAATTAAAATAGCAACAACATTTGTCAAGATCTGTCATGCAAATCATGTAGGTATAACTGACTATGAATTTTGGTTAATCCTGAGTATGCTATTATACAGATCTACACATGCTAGATAATTAACATGACTATGCCAAATATGAGATTGTAAATCAACAGCAACATGAATCAAGGCCAAAATACAATCTGCAGCAAATTAAATATTAAAACCAGAAAACAAAACTGATAAGAGTATGTGATACTAACACGATGTAGTTCCAGAATCCATTGATGCTTCTCCAAGATCCACTCATCAATTATAATCCAAGTAATACATCAACACATACTAATTAATTTAGCCACACACTAACAATGTAAGCAGCATACATTAATATCAATAACCAAATAAAATTACAGTTTCACTATAATACCTCAAGGGAATTCACCAAATCGAAAACTAATATTTAGGATAGATATCTTATCTGCTCATAAAGTAAGGCCTGGATCAACACCAACTTGGTAGAAGGCTAGAGACGATCAATAGAAGTGATAGAGGTTGGTGATTGCCTTAATTGCTCTCTGGTCGTGTTTGGCTCCAGTTTTGTTGCAGCTGGTCAACAGTCTCTTTTCTTGCGCGGGCGTGCCAGCACCGTTCGGGTGCGGTCGTCGGGGGTGTCCCTTGACCTGACTTCTATCAAGCGATTGTAGACGAGGAGAGCACCAACCTCGTCGCGGGATTCTTTATGCCTCGTGGTGAGGACTTTTGCTGAGCTTCTTCTTGTTCACAATTCGATACTAAATATTGCAGATTGAGCAGAGCGACATCACCGGGAAGTATTGAGATCTTGCTAAAGCGTGACTTTAGCTTGGCTGGGTTGCTAGGGCGTTACCCTTGCTTGGCTGGTTCTGTAACCGTTGTGGTCGCGGCACTACCGTCGGCTCCCGAGGAGACTAGGACCGAAGCACGTTGACAGAGGGTTTGGTGGCACTGAAAGTCAGCTTCCGAGAAGACTAGGACTAGGAGTGTGATCACCGATAAGAGAAAGAGAAGGAGAGGAGTTGCTCTTAGAGAGGTTTGCTCTAGAGAGAACTTAGATCATCTTAGAGATGTATTGATGAGTGAATTGGTCTTTGAATTGGTTTTGGTCGCGGCACTACGGTCGGCTCCCGAGGAGACTAGGACCGAAGTACGTTGACAGAGGGTTTGGTGGCACTGATAGTCGGCTCCTGAGGAGACTAGGACTTAGAGTGTGATCACCTATAAGAGAAAGAGAAGGAAAGGAGTTGCTCTTAGAGAGGTTGCTCTAGAGAGAACTTAGATCATCTTAGAGATGTTTTGATTTATGAATTGGTCTTTGGTCGTGGTACTACAATCGGCTCCCGAGGAGACTAGGACCGAAGTACGTTGACAGAGGGTTTGGTGGCACTGATAGTCGGCTCCTGAGGAGACTAGGACTTAGAGTGTGATCACCTATAAGAGAAAGAGAAGGAAAGGAGTTGCTCTTAGAGAGGTTTGCTCTAGAGAGAACTTAGATCATCTTAGAGATGTTTGTAGAGTGAATTGGTATGTGTTGGTGTTGTTTGAATTGGTGAGATGATACTTGTTGTAGCCTCTATATATAGGCTTCCAAGCAACACTATTTGCCCTTAAACAACTCATAATGGGTTAGGTTTTAGCACTAAACATTAATGGAATGTTAGGTTTGAATACTTAAACACTTAATGGAATTTAATTGTTAGGTTTAAGTCATTTTCTGCTCCCTTATCCTTCAATTTTTATCTCCACTAAGAACTCAGATTCAACCTTCGATTTCTTCGTATGAAATGATCCACCATGAATGTAGATTGTTGTGGTAAAATTTCAGAATTTATTTCCATGTGGTTGGGCCGGAAATGCTGCTGGACCTCTTACAGGTCCAGTTTTCCAGTTTTACTTCTGCAGAAAATTGGATTGATTGTTTGAAGGCCTTCCACTCAAAACTAGCTCTGGCACTCTTCATAAGAAATGATCTTTGGGCTGTCTAGAATGGATCTGCAGAGTTTCAGCTCATTTAGAGTTCATTTGGTCAGGCGGCCGCTCCTTCTGTTTAGCTCGGTTTCTCCTAGCCGAAGTAGGAAAAATGTGCTAAAGTTGACTTTTCATGCTTCCATAGTAGGCTTTATTTAGCCTCTAAATATATATTTCGAACTTGTCGACAATATATATCTTGAGCCACTGACTTTGGCTCAATTTCTCCAAGACACGCCTTGTCAGACCAAAATGCTCATTTTGGGTCCAAACAGGTCGTTTTCTCCTCCTCTCACTAAATGAGGGTAATGAATACTAAATTTGGGAGAACCCAATTTCATTTACATCAATCCAGAGCAAAATGGATTTGCAAAGGTGAGAGCATGCATGTGTGGATAGATGCATCAGATATGCAATATACATGTAGATAACTGTATGCGGATTATATGAACAAAAAATTCCCAGAATTCACAATTGTAATGCAGTTAGTTTCTTCAACATGTAATTGATCTATGTATGGTTGCTCTGATACCAATTGTTAGAAACAGTATGCTTAAGCAATCACAAACACATAATTTAGAACCTATACTAGATCAAATCATGTATATTCAAAAACTGAATTCTGTTCCAACAGTGTTTGGAAATCTCCTTGAGTTAAATCCAAGTGAGAAGAAATCTCCTTGAGGAAGATTCAAGTGAGGTGAAATCTCCTCTAGACAGATCTTGGAGAGGTAATATCCCCTTGAGATGGATCCGAGTGAGGAAGAAAATCCTTAACGGATCCCTTTGAGACAGATCTAATCCTCTTCAATGGAAACTGATTTCCATTCAAACTCTAACACTGAATGTAAGTATGAAATAGGGATTGAAAACAACATATCAATCCTGAACCTGCAGAAAACAAGAACACAAGAGATTATGAACCCAGAAAACTTACTCGATGCACTCCCACTGTCCATGATAGTCTTCTCCTGATTTCACCCTTATGTTCTTTTAGTATATGGGACTAACAACAAGAACAACGTACTCGTGCATCAGAAGGGACCAATCTGACATATACATATAGCAATGCAGCAAATCAGTTTCATCCATAAAGAAACTGATTTCATTGCTTAACTGCCTATTTAACTGCTCTGCAACTGTATTTCTATTTTGAATTCAAAATAATATATATAAGCTTATCCATAAGTCAAGACTAATTGACAGCTTATACACCTATTGTTTAAACTCGATCTGATCAAATTACATATTTATATGAATGTATGTACACTCGCATATCAGTGTATGAACTCTAAGCAATGTCCAGTTCCATATGTAAGCCATGTCATAGCTTACAGTGTTGGCTTAATTACATAGTTCAGACTGGTTTTCTCAAGTCAATAATTCCACAATATCACACTGAGACGTTCTATGGTGTTTGATTGGCAATGTGCAGAGCAGTTTCCTGTTACCTTCAACGAAAGTACGTAATCGAGTTGTGAGTCACTGAAACATCAGTGGAAACTTCAGTGTGAATACATATGAGCGTTCACATTAGCTAGTCAAGACTCAAGAATGGCTGCAAACTTTTTTTTCCGTTCCCATGGACTGTTGGGTCCCCTCGGCCTTACTTTTCTAATCTCAACACTTTTGTTTTCTGTCTTCTATCAAGTGAAGTTGTATAATACCAGTAATTAGCTAGCTTAATTAGATTCTGTGATAGTGTTGGCTTAATTACACAGTTCAGAATGGTCTTCTCAAGTCAATAGTTTGACAATATCATGCATGTTCATGTACTGAGACGTTCTATGGGGTCTTAAATTTACCATATGTACTTTCATTATTACAAACCTTAACACTGTCATTGATTTGGAAGTCAAGCAAAGAAAAAGATAAGAAGCAAAAAGCTGAAGAAATAAATTGACACAACTACCCATCTTCAAGGGCTAAACCACTCTACAAGCATGGAAACTGAGGCTTCAGACGAATAGCGTGTCAAAAGTGAGATGACACGCAGGACTCTGCCGAAAACAGGAGCTGACAAGGTTGACGAGCTCATCCTTCCTTTCCTTTGGTTAACCCCAACATTAGTGCTTGATGAGGCCGAGGCATTCGACGAAGGGGTTTGATCCTTCTGGCTCTGCTCCTTGGTCTCATTACTCCACATATACACCAGCGCAGACATGACTCGAAATCTTCAACGATTATAGATCAAAGATAGAGAAATCTTCAACTTCAAGTACTTCCCGAAATTAGAGAGTGAGATATTGTTCTGAAACTTGGGATTGTTTTGAAGATAGGAACTAGGTATGGTCGATATTTATATAAGAAGCATGCACACAGTACAGGCACGCTTGAAGAAGAAATACCTGTTGGCTTTGATAGAAACAAGCAACCACATTGGTCGGTTACGTGATGTGTCAAGTTTCTTGTTTCTTATCCAAAGTTGAGAATGTCCGAAACCACAGCAAGCTAGTGGTATTACCATTTTTCAAGAATGAATGGATAAAAAACAGTGGCCATTAGTCATTACCAAGAAAGTTATACTTTAATTACTTCTTCACTGCCCTCCAGTCGAAGACTAGTAAAAAAATTCCTTTATAATAAAGACTAGGAATTTTTTTTGGACCAACAAATTTGATTTACCAATTTACCTAGGACATACCCGAGACTAAAATATCATTTGTAATGTAAAAGGTGTATCACAGAGAACCTTATTTAGCAATTGATCTCTCTTTAATAAGAATACTTATTATCAAACAAAGAAATTCTCAGACCAAAAAGGAAGAGGTGGTCGACAGATGTCATTGACGAAATCAAGAATTTCCTATATTGTGGATGTTTGATACTTCTGATATTCCTGTATGCTGAGGTAAGATCTTCTAAACCAAATGCAACCTGTGCAAAAGTGAGCTGATTGCCTACAAAATGAGGAAGACATCCTCATATCAGTAATTGCCAAAAGAACTGGACAACCTGGCTAAATATGTATTACCATTTAACACGAGCAATGCCAGAAAATGCAAGTACACAAAGTCGAAGAAGACAGTAATCATGTACTTACATTGGTAGTAAACTTGTGATACAGACTCCTTGTGGGCAGTGGCAGTGCTTCTCATGATACTGAGAATTGAACTCAGTAATCCGTAAGTGTTGAATTTATCATGGAGATCCAAGTAAAGCTGTTCTTTTAAGACACAAGATGTATTTGAAGTGGAATGTGGCAATGTGCAGTGAACGGTTGAGGCAATCCACCCCAATGGCTTTACACTACCACTTTAGGTTCATTTTATTTGTATTGGTTTTGCTATAAGCTTCATTTGTTATTGCTTCCACAACATTTGTTTGTATACTGCTCAATTTTTTATACAAGTGAATGTTCTCTTATGAAATTGCAACAACGACAGATTTGTTATTCTTTTTATTTATAGTGTTTCTGGGTGACATTGGAACAACAGAGAATATTTTTTTTTTATTTAAAAAAAAATTGAATTTACGGCGTGCAAAGCATGCCTTAAACCAAAATTTACGGCATGCTTTTGGGTCATTTACGGCGTGCAAAATGCACGCCGTAAAAAGATAAAAAATTTCATTTTTTTACGACGCGGTCTATAAGGGCGCATTTTTGCCCGGATTTTCACGTCGTAAATTGTCATTTACGGCGTGTTTTGCACGTCGTAAATGGCTTGTTTTCCTGTAGTGCACCTTGCTACTAAAATCTGAAATTTTCTTCATAGTGCTTCACATGGCATTCTCCTGCCAGTCTGCCACAATGGTGTCTGCGAAGTTGTACCATCTTTATAAGCAGGGAAGACAGCTTAGCAATCACCAAATACGAACTAACACGAGTCCCACATGAGACTGTTTCTCAAGCCACATGCATAATCTCACCCAAGACACCACAATTTAGAGGGAGATAACACTTGAAAAATTTCAAGTTATCCTCCACCAAAGACACAGCTGGCCATTGCAGAAAGGGCAAGGTCTAATGAACCAGATATCACCAACAACTGCAGCTATTAGACATTGACGGCCAATTTCTTATGAAATAATCACCATTGCTCATTTAAATGATCAGGAGATATGAAGCCAAAAGAGACGGGATTGCTGAAGCAATTAATCCCTTTCCCGGTGTAACCAACCCCATTCTCAATTAATCCGCCTCATACATATAGAAGGCAGTAGCTTCACAAGTTCAAATCCTTGGTGTCCAACCTTCATACATGTTGCAAAGATTGTCTACACTAGTGGCTTGCTTAAGTAGATAGTCCACTTGTTCGGAGATACTAATTTCTCTGAGAATACACAAAGGTCCGCAATCATATCAATTATTACTAATAATCTAACATAATAAGATCTCCAGAAGAAGCAGTTACCTGTTGTTGGATATATCTCGACCATCTAGTACCATTGAAAAGTCAGTGAGTTATTATCCGTTAGTTATCTAGAATAATCAGCATTATAGAGGTAATATGTTCATATCTTATTAACATAGGTGGGGTGAAAAAAAAAGGGTATCGTTTCTACTAAAAAAAATATCATTGAAAAGTAGTTATAAATCTACATAAAGAGTGTTGTTGTTCAAGTGCTGAATTCATTATGTACACTCATGATAATCTAATTAGGTATCATCTTTTTTTTTGTTTTTTTTTTCTAAATAAGTTTCACTTAACAAGTATTGATTTGCCTTGTCGGTTCTTCTTACCCTTCCGGTCTAATTCAATTTATTTGCCGATTGGGATTCGTCTACATTACATTAACGTACCAATATAAAAGTACACTAGTTCGAGATCAAATCAAGGTAGTATAACAATACATGATGTATTGATACATTAATATACCATAGACATTCTCTCCAATCAGGTTGAATGTTTCAGTCTAACATCTAATTCTAAACTTTCCATTTAAGATGAGGCTTGAATCATGTGTTGCTTTTCGCTGTCTAGTTGGGAATTGACTCTGGCGCTAATTTTATGCGTCAAGACTCTTCATCATCTAGTCATGTAGAATCCAATGATCTCATACTAAGTAATTATGACTAAAAAGTTTGTTCTTCTCCTCAGCACAATAGGACTAGCTAGACATTTTCGAACAAAAGTGATGTCAATCTTTTTTCTTATCATGTTCCTACTTGGATGTGAATAACATTTCATACAAGAAAAAAAAACTAAAAAAATATTGCAAATACGAATCCAGGAGCAAGACGCATGCTATGTCATTAACTACATTTTATACTCGAGTAAGTGGCAAAGAGGAACTTGAAACTTTGCGACTCTGGGTGTGGGCGTGTTTCTTCTTTTCACTATTCTTGTCTACGTCGTATCGTAAAACTATATGCCAATTGCCAATTGCCAAATGCTAAAACAATTCTTCTCATCCCCATGGAGCAACAGCCTCTTCCTGGAAGAAAAGTTCACGCCTCTCTGCAACTTCCTTTAGAGCCTCTATCTTAGCATCAGCACTTACCATCCTCTCTTTCCATTTCCAATACTTGGATTCAAGAGTTATCACCTTGTCCTTTGCACGAGCTTGCTCAAGTTTAGCCTCCTTTGATTTCCTTATCAGAGCCTGTTTGGTCCTGAAAGAAAGGCTCAGAAGCCGCTTCAGCCGAGCACGTAAGAATCCAACATTCATACCCAAAATCTCAAAGGCATCTAAAGTCTTCTCCCACAATACATAAGCACCATGGGGGGTGGAAAGCCTGCAAGCTCTAATGGCATTAGCGATGTTAATAGTTTCGGTTATTATTTCAGCAGCTAACTTACCATTAATACTTTCGAGGAGATGGTTGTGCAGAAATGACCTTTGCGAGCAGCATAGATCATAATACCTATTTCTGATCTCTTCGGAGAGACAAGAATTTATACTCACACCATTCACGAGAATGGTAAAATCCTTGGTATTTTCAACATCACCAAAATCAGTAGCTGGTATTGGAAGTCCAACATCTTCTAAAATGTTGAAGCCAAATTCTTCATTGTACTCCTCATCTATCAGTGCAGCATTAGAATCTAATGTCAAACTTGTCTTCTCATCAATATGAACTTGACAGACATCTTTTGGAAGAGGCATTGGACTTATCTCCTCTGCATAATTTTTCATCATATCATCATATTAGAATTTCCAGGTTCTCATGCAGTGATTAAGAGATCATAAAAAAATTATGTAGGAGCAAAGTAAAATAGAGAGAGTACCAAAAGCTGTTTGTTTGGTGCAGGAACCGAACTTCAAGAGGCTGAAAGCCGCTTCCACTTCAGCTAAACTATGTGTTCCCATTATGTACACCTGTAACAGTGTACAGAGAACAATCAACTAAAAACTAGAACAGGACAGGATATACATATCAAGAAATCAGATTGACACACCACATTCAAAGGTATCAGAATAAGCTTTCATCCTCACAAATTATGAAAACCAACTCAAGTGGACAGTAAGGCTAATCAAATATGTCCCACTAAATTTGGTGGTTTTACCAAGAAATTCTTGTAAAATTTTAAACAAAGAAATGGCATACCTTGAACTTTAAAGGCCTGACCAAATGGAATACTAAAACATCACCAACAACTAACTTGTTAGCAAAGCAAAACCTTCTCCATCCACTACTCAGTATGCTCTTGTCCTTTTGCACAATAAACTTTGTTCTGTATTTCTCCCCGCTTTCATCTTCTAAAATTATTGTTGCATCATGGGATGGCAAATGCGAATGGCAGAATTGCTTAGGCAATGCCTGTCAATAGTAAAATTAAGTGCAAAGCTTCAATCATGTTTATCTAGCACTCCAAGTCTGATGCTTCTAAACTTGCTAAAATGCTTTTAGTTTAGACTCAATTACCAACAAAAAGCCACTGGCAACATTTGATGGCTGCATAGCCTTCACAAAGATGGGGGCTTCCACTCCTATTTTTGCTTTGATCTCTTCAACTTGGATTTTGACTGAAGAATCTTCAGGATTGTCAACATTCTCGAACATGGTTCTCTTCCGTTTACAGCTAGGCAATCAATCAATCAAATGCATCAAACTCAACACTTCTAGCACTAAAGTATATAAGCTAATTAACTAAACATTTTGGTGAATATACCCTACCCTTGAGGCTTCTGATGGTCACCAGAAACTTTCTGTCAAAAATCACAAAAAACTACATTCAATTCTTTTAATTAATAAAACTACCATCAAAATCATCAAAATAACTAGGATATAAGCGCTATGACACACAGCAGAATACACAGTTTGATTGAACATAATATATTATCATCAAAATTTCTTTGGCTTGAACAATTTCTGGGTTTCCCACTTTCCCATATGATCCAAGTAGAGCAAAAACGAAGACTAGAAGGACTAATTAAGTGAACAAGGGTGTTATGAAAAGCGTTGTGACTCACTCGTTGGGTGTCATGGGTTGGACTGAAAGGACTTGTCCGAGTCTTGAACCCCTTTTTTCTGGGTCTCCAATAGCTTCCTCTGTTCTACCTGCTATTCATGAACAAACTACCATTGAGCGTTTACAAAACGTATATTCACAGAGAGAGAAGAAACAACGAGAGAGACCGATGGAGAGAATGAAGGGTGAAATTGTGGTATACGGAGAGAAGAAATTTGCGAAATGGTAAAATCGTCGTCTTCTTCGTCTTGGTCTGAGAAATGCTCGAAGCATTGGTCCTCCACATTCATGTTGAGCACTGGTTTTTCCTTTTCTGAACAAGCACTAGTCTCCCTCTCCCACATATATGGGGTATTTCAACTTCCAAGCAAACAAGTGTACTCGAACCCTCAACCCCCTAAAAAAAAAAAAAAAATCCTAAATCGTTTTGTAAGTTATTTTTGATTAATTACATGGGTTTTTTTTTTTTTTCTGAAATGAATATGGGTCTTAAAATCCCTTGAGGTCAGTCTAGGTGGTGAGTGAGGATGAGAAATAGGGATGGGATTAGGCTAGATTAAGGATTCAATCTCCTTCTAATGTAAGGGAAACAAAAATGAGTATAGTGCTTCTGGTTCATTTGAAATGTAATAACCTAGTTTTTTTTAATCAAACAATTTGGTGGCAAACACCGGTTCCGTGATTTAAGGTTAGTGGACAATTGCATAATTTGAAGGCCGGTGCTTTAACATGATTATGCATGAGTGGAAGAACGAATCAATTAAGCTAAGAAACGAATTCTCTCTCTCTCACGTCCGAAACCACCCAAAACAGAGCAAAACTTCTCCAAACTCTCTCTCACTCCACCGGCCACCAATCAAGACCAGAACACTTCCTATAGCTTCGCCTCGACCTTGCGCAGCTGCAGGTGGCAGCCTTGAACCACGACACGGCCACCAGCGGCGGCGGGAAGCTCCGCCCGGTTTGAGCTCGTTTTGGTTCCAAGCTTGATATCTCAAGCTACCGGCCAACAATCCTCACCAAACTTCACCCACGAGCTCGCCTCAACGTCCTGAAGCTCCCAGAAGTGGCCTTGCACGGCGGCGCTACTCGTGGTGGCGGCTGGAAGCCAGACCCGATCATATCGAAAAACCGAAGCTTCGATCGGTATATCTCGAGCTGTAGTGCATCGTTTTGATTGATTCTTTTTCCAGTGGGTTCCCCTTGATGTTGTTAACAACTCTATAGAAGGCATCGAGGCCTGAAATTGAAGTTTTTACGTCGATCGGAGCCCTCGCCGGATTCTGCAAAATTCTGCAAATTTTCCGACCACCGAAGCTTTCGATCGGTATATCTCGAGCTACAGACCATATTTTTCTGTGATTCTTGAACCAATGCGTTCGTCTTGAGTTTCTTAACAACTCTCTAGAAGGAATCGAAGCCTGAAATTGAAGTTTTGACGTCGAAATCAAGCCTTGCCGGATTCTGCAAATTTCGCCGGATTCTGGAAATTTTCCGGCCACCTCGACTGTTCTAGGTAATTTCCGACCACTTCCTTTCGTTTTCAGACTTCATGCTAGTTATGAAAGTGGATCAACTCGTCATTTTGAACAAGTTTGTAGTTGACGACTTTTGCATCGGAGGTGGTTGACCGCCGCGTTGACCGCCGTTGACCGCCCACTGACCGCCGCTTGTGGCGGCGTATTCGACCATATTTTGAGTTTTTATTATCTAGGTGATGATCTACGCATCCTTACGAGCGTTTTGATATATAACATGGTCATGTTAGAAAAAGTTGATAAATAGTGGATTTACGTTTTTACGTTACTATTTACGGTTTTTACGTTTTATCTTCGGTTTACGATCTGTGAAGATCAGACCATCGGTTTTACTTCAAATTTTAGTATGTTGATCGTATGACTGTCCCGATGACTTTGTGAGGTCACGGGCGAAGATCCGACCGTTGGATCTTCGTATAATTGAGAAATAGTTATTCGGAAGGCGATTCGTGAGAATCCGACCGTCGGATTTTCATATAATTTTGTGGAGATGTTAGAAAGGGCGATTCAGGAAGATCTGACCGTTGGATCTTCGTGATAATTTTGGAGGATGATCCTAAGGGCGATCCGTGAGGATCCGACCGTTGGATCATCATTAAATTCAGATCCGACCGTTGGATCATCGTTTAATTTGAATCCGACCGTTGGATCATCATTATATTCAGATCTGACCGTTGGATCGTCGTTTAATTACATTTATGAGTTGTTGGCTAAGTTAAGATCATTATTGGATTAGGTTATTGACGGTTTGAGTTGGTGGACGATTGTGGATCGTATTTTGAGCTGAATTGAAGACGCAGCGGGATTATCGAGGTGAGTAAACCTCACGTGGTTCATATTACGAACCGAATAAATTTAATTACCTTATTTTGTCGTAATTGCGTGAAAATATTTATGGAATAAATATTTGTTTTAAAATCATATGGACTTGATCAATTACGGTCCATAGGTAAGTAAAATGATTTTAATTATACAAAATGAATTTCACGATTTTCTTGTGTGAACTATAGTTGGTATTAGTGATTATCCCTGAGCGGATAATTACGTATATATATATTTACGTGATTATATGTGAATGGCGTGACATTGAAGAGTGTGAAATTGAGATGATTAAATTATTATAAATTGACATGTGACTTACCATATTTATATGTGATGAACATGATTGATGAGTTCTTGTTAATATTCATGATTTACATTGGAGGATGTATAGAGTCAGAGAATGTAGGGTTCTGAGGATGAGGTGTCCGAAGTTCGACGGTTAAGGATAACCGGAGTGTTTGTGTACTGAGGACGGGGATGTCCAAGGTGCGACGGTTTATTATTAACCGAAGTTGTGTGCTGAGGACGGGGATGTCCAAAGCGCGACGGTTTATTATTAACCGAAGTATATGGTGCTGAGGACGGGGATGTCCAAAGCGCGACGGTTATAGTGTTAACCGAAGTATTTTTGCCGTTGCTTGACCCTAGGCCAAGGTGTCAGAGGTAACGAGGCAGTTAGAGCTCTAACGTGTTATGGGATGGGACCCAAGTGGTGATAGTGTTGTGAGATAGGACCAAAGTGGTGATATTGAATGGGTTTGACGTTTGCGTCGTGGATGTTGAGATTGTTGGTTGTGTTGTTGAGTTATAAGAATTGTAATTTAAAATCAACAGTTCTTTCTTGTTTACTCATACTGGCTGTAAAAAGCTTACCGGGTTTTGTGTTGTTGCAACTCCCGGTACACTATTCAAATTGTGTAGCGGGAAATCCTACAGGTCAGGAGAACCAGGACGGTGATCGGGCTGCTTAGAGTAGTGTTATGTGAATTACAGCATTATATTGTGAGGTTTGTTATGCTCATTTAGAGCTTTGCAATTTTACTTTGTAAGAGTGAATTGTAATAATTAACTCGAGGTTTTCGAGTTTTTGTGTTGAGTGGCGAGTGGTATGTTTGTTTGTGAGAAAAAAATTCAGAACGTTATTTGTATTAATTGTTTATTCATGTTTCGGATTTGAATTGGTTATTCAAAATTCGGGGCGTGACAGTTTGGTATCAGAGCGTAAGGTACATATTTGGTGACGTGTCAATACCTTCCGAGTGATGGCCCGTCTGCAGCGGATCCCCATCGTGCGCTCTTCGGTATTGGCTAAGTCATTGGGTATGTGTGAGTGTTGGAAGTTGTTTAGGCCGCTAAGTCGTTTTAGGAACGTTAACACCTTCCCTGTAGTATTGACTTGGTTAATATGGACTTGTATTTGACTTATACTGTGTTTTAAGTGTTATACGTGTATTAGCCAAGCATACTATATTTCTTAGGTGTTGAATATTCGAAGGAGTAGTACTTAGAACTACAGAGTTGTCTTGTAGGTTCGTATTTGAATAAGTTCAGTTACCGCGAGTTATAATCTTTAAGGGATGGAAACCTTCGGATTTAACTCTATTGAGTTAGGGTGATTGTTTTATGGAAGTGAGGTTCTTTTGGATGTTGAGGTGTTTGGTTGAAGGCATGATGTTGGCCTATGCACGTACCTAGTGTGGATACGAGTATGAATTGATGGAATTTTTGCCTTATTAGGTTGGATATACAGATGTTTTTGATTTGATTCTTGACTCATGTGGAGTGGTGGGTAGTATTGCGGTTTGGGAATGAATTATTGTGGTTAATTCTTCCATGTGTTTGTAAGTTGATGAGCAGGGTTTAAGTTGTGAGAAAGGAGTTTGATCTCGTGTTTGAGTGATTGAGACGAACGACTATATATTTGAGGTTGTTTTGTGTTTTAAGTTTATGTAGACGGGACACTTAAAGTTTTGAAATAGAGTTTGATTTTTAGTTGATAGATAATGGGGAGAATTAGAATCAACTCTTTGTTAATGATCTTGGACGAGAGTGTGTTTCTATGGTTATGGATTTTAGGTGAAATGGTTAAATACAATTTTGGGTATTGATGATAGTGACATGATTGGGTATCCATAGTGGTTCAAGTGAATTACTATGCGGTATGGAGTTGATTCGACGTATGAATCGTGAAATCTTAGGGTTGAATTATGGTAAGTTTGATGGAGCATGTTTTAGAGGGAATGGTTGAGATTTTATAAGACTAGCACGAGTAACTCTAAGGATGTGAGTTTTCCTAGTTAACTCAGGAAGTGTTTAGCTTTATTAATCCCTAATTCTAGCGACGAAATTATTGTGTTTGGTTTGACTCAGAGGATACTAGCTTGACCTCTGTGCAACTTAATTGATTGTTTGTGATAAATCATTATGAAAGATGTGTGCAGTAGAGTTGTTTATGGTTTTGAAAACAGTATTGGGTGACCAAGGTTCGATCCTTGGTGTTGTTGTTGGTTAAACAAACAGGAAAGAAAACATGCACACCATCTTATTGAGTTTATATTACAAAAAAAAAAAGAAAAAAAAAAAGAAAAAAAAAAGCGAGGACTATGCTATACTAAGCCTAGTCAGCAGCTCCGGATGGGTTGAGGCTGAGCTCAAGAGAAACGTTTGAGCCACTGTGGTAACCGCCTGAGCCACCAGAATAGTAACCAAAAGCGCTACCTTCCTCGGAAGTAGCCTTCAGGTTACCAAAGACGTCCTCGCCGTGCACGGGGAACAGAGGAAGAGTTTGAACCTCCTGGTGATCTCCTCCTCGTTGTTGCAGGGATGTTTGTCCTCCTGTTGTGCCAAAAGAGTTGTACTAGTATTAGTGTTGAAGTGTGAGGAAGAATATGAAACAGAATTTAAATCAAGAAATCCTTCATTACCAGTAGAATAGGTGGAACCAAAGTTGAGATCAATGGATCTACCATCATCAGTAGAACTAGTGGACCCAAAATTGATGTCAATGGATCCACCAGCTGGCCCAAAATTGATGTCGATGGATCCACCAGCACCAGTAGAACCAGTGGACCCAAAATTGAGATCAATGGATCTACCAGTACCAAGAGAACTAGTTCTCATGGGCACTGGAGCAGCCTGATTACACCTATTCATCTGCTTCTCTCGAGCCCTGACGTTCTGGAACCAAAAGTAAATGTTCTTACCCTCAACATGCCCATACTGGTTCAGCTGGAGACAGATCTCGTGAATCTGCTCTGTAGTTGGGCACTTAAATCCCTTGACATAGTAAAGATCCTTGAGGATTCTTATTTGTTCTGGAGTAGGAATCCACCTGGTACGGCTTCGCCAGAAATCCATGTTGGCACTACTTCCAGCTGCTTGGGTGTTTCCTCCCTCCTCTGTTGGTTGCTGTTGTTGTGGTTCCATTTGTTGCGGGGTTTGGAGCTCCATTAGTTGCAGAGTTCGTGGCTCTTGGGTCATGGGGTGAGAGGATGTGGAAATCGAGGAATACATGGTTTAGTGTTTGAGGGAGATTTTGTTAGAAGGATTGGAGTTGTTGAACTGGTGATTGGAGATCTGAGATTCTCAGAGGAAAGATGAGATCGAATCTTCAAATGGAAGAAAAGATCTGAGAAAGAAGGATTGAAGATTTGGAGGAAAATATTGAAGATCTGAAAGTTCAGAGGAAAGATGGGATTGAATCAACTAGATGGGAGAGAAGATCAGAAGAGAAGGATTGAAATTGATGAAGAAAGGATTTGAGAAGAGAAAGGCTGAAGAGTTGAGAGAGAAAGACTTGAGCTCGGAAGAAAAATTTCTTTTCTTTTGGAGTGAACAGTTTTTCTCCAGAATGCACCTATTTATAGAACAAGGTGAGCAGATCTCCACCGTTGGATGAACGATCTCAGAATTTGAATCCACGCGTTGGATTAAAGTCGCCCCGAAACCCGGAAAAGCTGTTGGCGCGTGTTGAGCGTGTAAGGGGACAGGCCGAACCTCGAGACGCTGTGGCAGACAGCTTTAGCCGAAAGTGATTTGCTTTCCGTAAATCACGGAAGAGACGTGTCGTGGCACGTGGAGTGTACCGACAGTTTGTTGTTATTCTATCGCTTATGATAGAATAAATAAAAGAAGTTGCATGGATAGTAACGAGAGCAGCTGGTGCTCTAGTGGTTGAAGAGCAAGGCTCATGTACAAGAGGTCAGAGGTTCGAACCTTGCCTCTCGTTTATTTTTATTATGTTCGCTTATGACATAATAAGTAAAACATTTGTACACATTATATTAAGCACAGCTTGTGCTCCAGTGGTTGGTGGGCAAAGCCCTTGTGCAGCAGGTTAAGGTTTCGAACCTTGCCTCCCCCGTTATTTTATTTATGTCGCTTATGACATAATAAATATAACACGTGAGCATATATTAATGAAGGCAGCTCTTGCTTCAGTGGTTGGGAGCAAAACCTTCGTGTTTGAGGTCGGGAGTTCGAACCTTACCTCTTACAAATATTTTTGGATCTCGTATATGCTTGATATACGGACGTATATACGGTATGTACGGTATACATACGTATATACGGTCTGTACGGTATGTATACTTATATACAGTTGTACAGTATGCATACGTATATACGGTCTGTACGGTATGCATACGAATATACAGTTGTACGGTATGCATACGTATATACGATCTGTACGGTATGCATACGTATATACGGTATGTACAAATTCATACCGTAGCCGAGCTGGAAGTTGGTGGGCCGATTGGTAGGCCCAAATAGTAAGCCCAAATAGTAAGCCCAAATGGTAGGCCCAAATGGTAAGCCCAATTGTTCGGCCCGAATGGTAGGCCCAAATGTTAAACCCAAATTGGTTCGAGCCGGTTCTAAATGTGGATGGTTCGGTTTCTTCGGCCCAATTGGCCAGCCCTAATGCTTAGCCCAAGGATTGAGCAAGCCCAAGTCATCATCACTGGGTGACATGTTTTATTGGCGTGCTTTTGAGAATGATTTGTTTTGAGTGATGCTAATTGAGAAGCGAAACGCTTTGTGGGAGTGTTTACTGTGCTTGTATGCCAGTACAGGATGACGATCTGTGTGAAAACAGCTATATGTGCAATGCCACGTGGTGATTTGAGTGTGGGTTGCTTGAGGCAATTGTTGTGTTGTAATTTTGAGAAATGATGCGGTGAAGGAATGTCATGTTGATGACTTAAGTGGGGATGAGGATTTCATTTGTGAATTCTCGTTGTGTGAGTTTACGTTTGTGATGAAAGGATTTAGTGGCCATAGGAATGTATTTTTATACAAAGGGCTGTGGTTTTGTAGATTACTACAGTTTTGGGAAAGATGGAGATTCGATGGTTAGGTTAACTGTAATCGAGAGCAATTAACTTGCGCTTAAATTTCGGGACGAAATTTCTTTAAGGAGGGTAGATTGTAATAACCTAGTTTTTTTTAATCAAACAATTTGGTGGCAAACACCGGTTCCGTGATTTAAGGTTAGTGGACAATTGCATAATTTGAAGGCCGGTGCTTTAACATGATTATGCATGAGTGGAAGAACGAATCAATTAAGCTAAGAAACGAATTCTCTCTCTCTCACGTCCGAAACCACCCAAAACAGAGCAAAACTTCTCCAAACTCTCTCTCACTCCACCGGCCACCAATCAAGACCAGAACACTTCCTATAGCTTCGCCTCGACCTTGCGCAGCTGCAGGTGGCAGCCTTGAACCACGACACGGCCACCAGCGGCGGCGGGAAGCTCCGCCCGGTTTGAGCTCGTTTTGGTTCCAAGCTTGATATCTCAAGCTACCGGCCAACAATCCTCACCAAACTTCACCCACGAGCTCGCCTCAACGTCCTGAAGCTCCCAGAAGTGGCCTTGCACGGCGGCGCTACTCGTGGTGGCGGCTGGAAGCCAGACCCGATCATATCGAAAAACCGAAGCTTCGATCGGTATATCTCGAGCTGTAGTGCATCGTTTTGATTGATTCTTTTTCCAGTGGGTTCCCCTTGATGTTGTTAACAACTCTCTAGAAGGCATCGAGGCCTGAAATTGAAGTTTTTACGTCGATCGGAGCCCTCGCCGGATTCTGCAAAATTCTGCAAATTTTCCGACCACCGAAGCTTTCGATCGGTATATCTCGAGCTACAGACCATATTTTTCTGTGATTCTTGAACCAATGCGTTCGTCTTGAGTTTCTTAACAACTCTCTAGAAGGAATCGAAGCCTGAAATTGAAGTTTTGACGTCGAAATCAAGCCTTGCCGGATTCTGCAAATTTCGCCGGATTCTGGAAATTTTCCGGCCACCTCGACTGTTCTAGGTAATTTCCGACCACTTCCTTTCGTTTTCAGACTTCATGCTAGTTATGAAAGTGGATCAACTCGTCATTTTGAACAAGTTTGTAGTTGACGACTTTTGCATCGGAGGTGGTTGACCGCCGCGTTGACCGCCGTTGACCGCCCACTGACCGCCGCTTGTGGCGGCGTATTCGACCATATTTTGAGTTTTTATTATCTAGGTGATGATCTACGCATCCTTACGAGCGTTTTGATATATAACATGGTCATGTTAGAAAAAGTTGATAAATAGTGGATTTACGTTTTTACGTTACTATTTACGGTTTTTACGTTTTATCTTCGGTTTACGATCTGTGAAGATCAGACCATCGGTTTTACTTCAAATTTTAGTATGTTGATCGTATGACTGTCCCGATGACTTTGTGAGGTCACGGGCGAAGATCCGACCGTTGGATCTTCGTATAATTGAGAAATAGTTATTCGGAAGGCGATTCGTGAGAATCCGACCGTCGGATTTTCATATAATTTTGTGGAGATGTTAGAAAGGGCGATTCAGGAAGATCTGACCGTTGGATCTTCGTGATAATTTTGGAGGATGATCCTAAGGGCGATCCGTGAGGATCCGACCGTTGGATCATCATTAAATTCAGATCCGACCGTTGGATCATCGTTTAATTTGAATCCGACCGTTGGATCATCATTATATTCAGATCTGACCGTTGGATCGTCGTTTAATTACATTTATGAGTTGTTGGCTAAGTTAAGATCATTATTGGATTAGGTTATTGACGGTTTGAGTTGGTGGACGATTGTGGATCGTATTTTGAGCTGAATTGAAGACGCAGCGGGATTATCGAGGTGAGTAAACCTCACGTGGTTCATATTACGAACCGAATAAATTTAATTACCTTATTTTGTCGTAATTGCGTGAAAATATTTATGGAATAAATATTTGTTTTAAAATCATATGGACTTGATCAATTACGGTCCATAGGTAAGTAAAATGATTTTAATTATACAAAATGAATTTCACGATTTTCTTGTGTGAACTATAGTTGGTATTAGTGATTATCCCTGAGCGGATAATTACGTATATATATATTTACGTGATTATATGTGAATGGCGTGACATTGAAGAGTGTGAAATTGAGATGATTAAATTATTATAAATTGACATGTGACTTACCATATTTATATGTGATGAACATGATTGATGAGTTCTTGTTAATATTCATGATTTACATTGGAGGATGTATAGAGTCAGAGAATGTAGGGTTCTGAGGATGAGGTGTCCGAAGTTCGACGGTTAAGGATAACCGGAGTGTTTGTGTACTGAGGACGGGGATGTCCAAGGTGCGACGGTTTATTATTAACCGAAGTTGTGTGCTGAGGACGGGGATGTCCAAAGCGCGACGGTTTATTATTAACCGAAGTATATGGTGCTGAGGACGGGGATGTCCAAAGCGCGACGGTTATAGTGTTAACCGAAGTATTTTTGCCGTTGCTTGACCCTAGGCCAAGGTGTCAGAGGTAACGAGGCAGTTAGAGCTCTAACGTGTTATGGGATGGGACCCAAGTGGTGATAGTGTTGTGAGATAGGACCAAAGTGGTGATATTGAATGGGTTTGACGTTTGCGTCGTGGATGTTGAGATTGTTGGTTGTGTTGTTGAGTTATAAGAATTGTAATTTAAAATCAACAGTTCTTTCTTGTTTACTCATACTGGCTGTAAAAAGCTTACCGGGTTTTGTGTTGTTGCAACTCCCGGTACACTATTCAAATTGTGTAGCGGGAAATCCTACAGGTCAGGAGAACCAGGAC
Source organism: Rosa rugosa (assembly GCF_958449725.1). Classification (NCBI taxonomy): domain Eukaryota; kingdom Viridiplantae; phylum Streptophyta; class Magnoliopsida; order Rosales; family Rosaceae; genus Rosa; species Rosa rugosa. The sequence continues at coordinate 11,048,188 of NC_084822.1, forward strand.
GGTGATCGGGCTGCTTAGAGTAGTGTTATGTGAATTACAGCATTATATTGTGAGGTTTGTTATGCTCATTTAGAGCTTTGCAATTTTACTTTGTAAGAGTGAATTGTAATAATTAACTCGAGGTTTTCGAGTTTTTGTGTTGAGTGGCGAGTGGTATGTTTGTTTGTGAGAAAAAAATTCAGAACGTTATTTGTATTAATTGTTTATTCATGTTTCGGATTTGAATTGGTTATTCAAAATTCGGGGCGTGACAGTTTGGTATCAGAGCGTAAGGTACATATTTGGTGACCATAATGAAATCATGCTCTGTTTTAACATGATATGTCGTCATGTGTGCTTAGCATATCATTTGGTGACCATAATGAAATCATGCTCTGTTTTAACATGATATGACTCATTTTACCACTTTTAAGGCAATTGTATGCATGTCATACGTTAACACATTGTAGAATTTTCCCCTAATTCTTAATCAGTTCGAGTGTGTCTTTAGTCTTGGAATATTAGCAGAAGTATAGTTGCAGAAGTGTATAGTCTCTGAAAATTAATCAGAACTTTTTAGCCTTTTCTGTTGGATTCTTTATGTACTTTTTGAGTCTCTGATATGTCGTCATGCTCTGTTTGGTATCATTGAAATCATGCTCTGTTTTAACATGATATGTCGTCATGTGTGCTTAAGCTGTTCTGACCATAATGACATTAAGAAATTGACGGTAGTATCTTGATGTTAGGGTCGAGTGAGAAACAGCTGGAGCTAGGTTTATCAACATTCAAGCTGCTTATGAATTGCTTTTAGATGAAGAGAACAGAAGCCAATGCGACAGGAATAACTGAGTGAACCCATTCAAAGTAAGCTTTGTGGTTCAAGTTTTGGTTGCTCTGTATTTTCTTGCTTCTTATATTATGATAGCGTTTAATTTGAGTACATGTAGGAAAATCTTCAAAGTTCTATTGTGATTCATATACCAACTGAGAGCTTGACTTCTGTCTTAGCAGTTTTTCTAACCAGTTCTTGATGTGCATTGTTATATCAGGCATCTGAAGCATGGATAGAGTGCCTAATGAAAAAATGAAAAGCTTTTCATCAGCAAGGTGATATGGCAATAACAGCTTAGACTGAGGAACAGCAGCATGAGATGAATATCCATGCAGATCGTGTATCATTATGCAACATCCATCAAACACTTCTCATTATTGTATTCTGTTTATTCCTTCATTAAACTATGTATACCAAGTTTGATTTGAAATTATTCATTCTGGTGAGATTCGTGTAACATGTGCTAATCATACAGCTAAAGAATTCAAAAGTTGTTGAATTCTTTAACTGCATGATTAAAACATGTTACACGAATTTCTCCATCAGAATCAGTAAGTTCAAACCAAATAAAATCTGTAAATTTCAACAAAGACAATTGGTATTTCTACTATGTAATGTTACAAAATCAAACATAATCTCCACCATGTAACAATAAGTCCCGCAGCAAAGAGCTGGCACTTTTTCTAGTTGATTTTGATGATTAAAAACATGATGTTAAACAATTGGCCTCAAATAAAGTTGTGCATGTTTGAGGTCTTTTGGTAATGCATAAAACCAGTTTTGAGACCTGAGAGGCTAAAGTGAAATGTACGACATTGTACAATATGTATCTGACATGACCCGTCTCTGATTTCACCCTAAAATATGAAGTGGCTCTGCAAGTCTTTGATGTTTTTCTTTCTGTGTTTAACAGATTCTTTACACTCTTGGTGGATTAGAAAACATACAGACGGCAAAAAAATGCTACGCATATAGACTTGATTGGGGGCAACAATATCATAGCACTATTTGGTATTAACTTGGTGAGTTCTTTCTCTCCCCTCTTGAGGTGCATTAATTCAGAAATGCTCATCTATATTGGATTGCTTCATTGTATATGGGGCTCAAAGGAAGTACACAAGTCATCCCATTTGAAGCTAAGCACTTCTCATCTTTTAGATCGATCATTGCTGATCCTGCTTGTACTGAAACTCATCTCTAGTTACATTTCTCCTTTTTCTCTTGAAATTTTTTATTCTTCCGATTCTAGATTATCAGACATGCATGTGCTACTATATTGTTTTGATCCCTCTTTTCTCTGTCTTGTCACAAACTGGAATGACTGAAAGAAAGTTTTAAGCTTCTGCTTGCAGTGTACTTCTGCCATTGCACGACTTGCGAAAGGAAGGAACAAGGAAGACAAGGAGCCCCGGAGCAATGGGATTGTAGATCCAAGTCTGTTAAGTAAGGTATCGTAGTTTTGGTTTATTTTACCAAGAATGGGATTGGTTGTTAAGTACTGACAAGAGTTGAAAGGTTGGTGCCACTCTCACTTTAGTGGTTGTTTGTCAATGGTATGAGGGTACAACTTTTCAGCTCTTAGACTAAAAAATGGGTTACTATTTGAATTCAGGTGGCAGAGAAGCTGAGCCTGTTTGAGCAAATACAAGATGGAAAGAGAGACTGCAGAAGGTAAGCCAAATTTCAAGAGTAATGTGTACTTGATGAACTTATATCATCGTAGTTTTTCTTCAGCTGAATATTCATTTTGTTTTTGACAGAATCCGACTCAAGTTTCACCCCGAAATCCGGATACGAGCCTGTGGGGCCCACGTTAGGTGAAATCCTACAGTAAAATCGGCAGAATCTCCCCTAAAATGGGCTACCCAAAAATTTACAAAATCTGGACATGATTAAAACTAAACTCACACTCACAGATACATTCCAAGATTTACATTCCAAGTGTATATATTACATCCAGAAGTACGAATTCCATCACAACTTCAATACGATAACAAATACTCAAGCAACAACATTCCCCAAATTAAAATGGTTATCAGAGCAGTTCTACATAACTAAGCCGATATCATACAAGGTAGGTTAAGTAATAACCTACAGACAAAACGGAAGCGCTGATTCCTATGCCTCGAGTTCCCGGACGCGATCCCGGCAAATCTGAAATATGGGCATTTGAAACTGAAGGGCCCAGGGGAAAACATTTAAAATCCGTTAGAGTGAGTGGACAAAATCGAAATGAATTATGAAACTAATATTTGAATGCTTCCCCATTTTCTTATTAATAAAAATCTGGCATTCCTTTTTAAAACATCATTTTCATGAAGAATCGTTCAATGACTAGAGAGGACTGTTGTCTAGTCATCTCATGCCATCTGGAGGGGACTACCGCCCAGATGACGCATCGAAGGGAACTGCCGACCGGAATTTAGGAGGCGGTGATTAGAGGGGACTGCCAACTAATCATAGGTAGTTAGAGGGGACTGTCAACTAACTACCTAATGTCATCTAGAGGGGACTGCCGACCGGGATACAGTCTGGAGGGGACTGCCGACCAGACTATTACCTAGAGGGGACTGCCAACTAGGTAATGTACGCATGCGCCGAAAATAGCCTCCTTGCCAATTCGTTTCTTTAAACTCATTTCTTTCCACGAAAACCACGTTTATTCAAACAATAAACAAGTTATAAATTTAATGTCATGCTGCATGCATCATTTAAATAAAATAAAAGTCCACTCACAGGTGAGTCTCGCAGCTAATCCTGCTGCCTGCCCATGTCCTCCTCGCTCGAGGGCTCAGTACGTCCTATAAAAATTGGCAGGATATAATTAACCATAATAAGGAGATAATCTCAAAATCAAAACTCATTCCCTCGGAAAACTAATACTCGTTATTCGTAGACTCCTCTAAAAATCCCTCTCTTCAAATTAGGATTACAATTCTCGAATTCAAAATTTTCTTAACGATTTCCACGTCCTCGATTAATCTTTAACCTTCACATGGATAGTTCAATAACATAGCCGATTTAATTTCAATTCCTTAACCATAATTAACCACCAAAATTATGAAATAAAACCCTTTCCGAAATCTCCAAATTTTCTCTTAATTTTTCTCTTTTCAATCCACAATTTCATCTCCAATTTCTCAACAAAATAAATCAATACCGCAATATCACCAAAATTATTTTACCAAGAGATTTAACCCATAAAATTTATAAACCACAATATTCAAAACAACCATATCCAACTAGACCTGTAAATGGACCGGATTTTGATCCGGACCCACTTCAGATCCGTGACTATTGGACGGGTTTGGATCGAAAGTTTTGATCCGTTGATCCATTAATGATCCGAATCCGTTAACCCGTTTATTTAACGGATCAAATACGGATCTAGGTCGATCCGATCCGTTAATGATCCGGCCCGTTTTTGTAATAATAAAATATTATTTTTTTATTAATATATTATTATTTTTTTTAAAATATAAAATATAAAATATGAAGAATTTCTAATACAATTTTTTTGCAGAAATCTAAGGGACAGTCTATCACCCAAGATTCCAAGAATCATTAAGAATTTTGATAATGTAATTTTACTTTTGGTGATACTTTTCATGTTGTTTTAATATTTTATTAATATCTTATGAGGTATCATGATATAAATTTAATATTACTATTTAAAATTTTAAAATATTTGAAATTATAACAGGTCGGATTAGCGGATCGGGTATCCGTTAACCCGGCGGATACAGATTTGGATCGAGCTATCAATGATCCGCCGGGTTAACGGAGCGGGTTTGGATCGAATTTTTTTTTTAGTAAACGGATTTGGATTTAGGTCGATCCGATCCAAATCCGGTCCATTTACAGGTCTATATCCAACATCAAATTTCCAAGAAATCTCAATACCCAAACAACCTCAAGTCTAAAACATAACTCAAAGATTAAATTAATGGGTTTTGGAGGGGCTGGCAGAGCCTCCTCACCACCACCACCAGCAGCGGCGCGTGGCTTCACGCGCCACCACACCAAACCCCAAATCCGGCCAACCTAACAAGCTCAAAATCATCTCCACAACACACCCAACAGTTTCTATACCTGCAACAACCAACAAAACCCAACGATTTGGCCGAAAAAATCAAAACAAAACCATGAATTCGTCAGTTACTGTTCACGACACTGTTCACGTTCTCAAACACCTTCAATTCTTCCTCCACCAGCCGTGAGAAGCTGCAAGAGGTTAGGGATGAAGGGTAGCATCACCCTAGCACCCAAAACCCCAAGGAAATCCGGCTGGAAACCGGAGATCGAATCAAATCTCCGATTTCCCATTTCTGAGAATTTCTCTTCGAATCTCCAAAATCAAAGCTACCCAAGGTGAAAAAATTACATGGATAGGGAGAGGAGGAGGAGAGGATCATTCCATGCCAAGCGGTACGTCCTGGGGTGGCCTGACGGCGACGAAATCGCCGGAAAACCAGAAACGGCAAAAGAAGAAGAAAATAGGAGGGGGAGGTCGGGTCTGTCCCGATTTGGGCTGCTTTGACTTCTCTCTCCTCTTTCCCCAAATGGAAATTCTTTTAAAACAACAACTATGAATAATAACTTTCCTTTTTTGGTCACAACTTTCCCGATATAACTCCGATTTAAACAAACTACGTGTCCACGAACTCGATTTTGCATATACTACGACATTCTCAAAGAAATTTCTTATCTCAAAGGACAAAGAAAAATTCAACTCCTCGGTCAATAACTATAAAGATGTAACTAGTAAAAATTTTAAGGTACGGGACATTACAGTTTTTTTAACTTGCAGTTGGCAGAAGAGGAAGAAGTAAGAAGACTGAGAAAGAAGCTTGTTCCAAAAGCAAGAAAGAAGCTTGCCTTATTTGTTTCTCACAGCCATGTTTATTCCCTCGTTATGAATAATTGATCCCTTCATTTTGTAGCCAAATTGTTTTGGTTTCTTTCTAATCTATGTACAAAAAGGTGTCCATTAAGAGTTTCTCACAACCATTTTTATTCCCTCGTTATGAATAATTGATCCCTTCTATTTTGTAGCTGGTTTCTTTCTGTTCTGTGTACAAACTGGTGTCCGTTAAGAGAAATACATCAGTTTGAAAATGAAACTTGATGTCTCATTAACCACAGGAGATCGAATTACTACGTTGGAATCGATGTGCCACTAACTAGTGCACATCGTGTTTTAGATAGAGATCGATGTCCAGTATAAGTATGGCCATCGATGCACACGAGAAAACTGATGTTACAAAAATCTACGAACATCGTTCTTTTACATGATTCGATATATTACAAGGTATTGGACATCGTTAGTTTACCAGAATAGATGTATTATGAGATAATTGACATCATTTTTCTCTGAGAATCTGATGTTATTATATGTAAATGTATCGGTTCATACATTATTAAAGAGTGGATACTGAATCTGAAATCGTAGGATATGAGGCAAATTACGCGTCAAAATTATGAATAACAAAAAAAGTTTATGGAAACCGATGTCAGTCATCGTTTCTTAAATGAATAACGATGTGAAAATGCATAGCTGTGCTGTAGGATCTTTTTTTTTTTTAAGCATTAAAGGAAATAAAATGAGGGTTTAACAATAGTTAAACATACAAGTTTATTATCATTTAAACGTATTTACATCGATTTATAATGGGTAACCGATATCTATACTGATACTGGATATTGGCTAAAAACCGATGTCTGGATTTTTCGGACCTTTCTCATCACCCACTAAGACATCGGTCGTGATTTTTTTTTCTCATCGGTTTTTAGCCAATTTCTGATGGCATAATTCTAGTAGTGATACACACACACACACAAGGCCCTTCTAGTGAGGGATCCATTTTTTTTGCCATTTTAAGAGATCACTCATTAGATCCACTTTCTGATCACATATTCACATATGATAGATCATCTCTGCAAATTTTTAGCTAAATTGATAATTATTAATGCATTCATAATTGCGGTTTACAATTATGAACATGAACAATTCAGGTTGGACAAATTTGGTTCGTCCATTGATTTAATCTAGTTCGATACCTTAACGATTAACAATTTGGCTGAAAATCTGCAGAAATAATCTGTACATTAGGCCTAGAAATTGAACGGTCGAGATGTCAAAATACGATCAAAAAGTATGTTCCACAAGGAATCCCTTAAAATGGCCAAAAAAAGGATTCCTTAGTAGAAGGGCCCTCATGCATGTGTGTGTGTGTGTGTGTGTGTGTAAAGTGACTTGAATTAGAGCCATATTTGTGGTCCATATATATTAAAGCTTAAAGAAGGAAAAATATTCTATATTCTCAGACCATGATACACGTGATGGTCCGGATTAATGTCATTGGTCCATATGACATGTACTTGTTCTTGATTGGTACCCTAAATGTAATCTTTCTTTTTTTTTCCTCTGCATTGGTCCTCACCAAATTCTAGTGATATTATTGATCCAGACCACAATATTGTAATTCATGTGGTGGTCTGAGATCATATAATAATTACTCTTAAATGAATCATATAAATGAGAGAACCGCGCAAACTATTATTGAGCTATTTTTTTTTTGACACTCTTCTTTCGGAATGTTTGCGGTATCCCTAAGGCTTCCTAGGCTCATAGATTAATCTACTGGGGATCGGGACAACCAACAAGGCATTGCTACCCCTCTCCTGGTCACGTTTTAATTAAGTAAATAACATTAAATAACCAACACAGTGTTCGACCTTAGAACGTGGGGTTCCACATCTTGAATTGTAACATCCCGTATCTTAATTCACCGGTTTACTAGTCATTTGGACAGTAAACGACAATTTGATTTACTTTTACTTTTTTTTGGTAACTTTAGTGGCCCTAAAAGTTGACTTTTTGTTCGGGTCAAAATTTGAGAAAATGTTCTTCATGAAAGTTGTAGAGGACGTTAAACCGAGCGCGTGCATATGTGGTACGTAAAAATCGGAGTTCGTATGTGGAAGCTATGAGTGAAATACGAAAGTTACTATTCATAGTAAAAATTTAGTTAAATAAGGAAATTTACTGAGGTAGGTTTCCAAAACCGGAAACCCACCCCTTCCCTCTCTCCTCTCCCCCGACTTTTCTTCCTTCCCTTTCGGGTTCTTCTTCCTTCCTTTGATTCCACGTCTTCCGGCCACCAACCGGCGCGCAGCCGGCCACCACAGGAGCGCCTCCTTCCTCCCTGCACCCTAGCGGCCTTGGGTTGTGACGATTTGGCCAAGAAACCTCGGATCGAAGCAAAATTCTTCACAGCTGCAGTTTGGAGTTTTCGTCGATTCCCGGCGATTCCGGCCACCAAACGGACATCGAAGGTCGGGTTTTTGCCAAGGATCATTTCCCCTAAGGTCTTGCATTCCAATTTGCTGTGTGGAGGCCGGATTGACAATTGCAATATCTAGGGTTCTTGGGTTTTTCTGGAAAAACTTCACCGGCCAGTTTGGAGCCCTTCAAGGTAAAATTGAAACTTGTTGTAGTTGAAAGAATGGTTGGATTTGTTGAGTAGAAGCTACTGTCCAAATTTGGTTGCCATCGGAGGTGGTGGCCGCCGGCGCGTGGTGGCGCGTAGGGCTGACATTTAATTCCAATTTTTAGCCCATTAAATCCTATAATTTGAGTAGAGCTTGTTTATGAAGTTTGGTAATTTTTGGAGGAGTTACGAATTGATTATGAATTTCTGAAATTGAGGGTTTCGAATATCGATTTCCGAGAATCCGACCGTCGGATTTCTCTCGGTTCTGCCCTAGAACCTTTAAACTAATGAGTTGGTATTAGGGGTGAAGTTGGATTAAATTGGAAAAGAAATTGGAAGTTTGATTAGGAGGATAAGTTATTAGAATCGCATTTAATTGCCGAACCGTTATTCATGAATTATATTTATGTACAGGGCGACGTACTGAGCTATTGCTCGACAAAGAAACTCGTACGCTTGATCGCCTAAATAGTACTGTGAGTGGACTTTTGTTTTAAATAATGATGCATGCGCTTATTTTCTTGAGTTAATGCTTTATTTAATTAACATATTACTTTTCGAGCATATGAATTGATTTCGGAATTTGATTTCGGTTTATCTCGTGGTTTTGCTTTCAATAATGATTTTCTGAGATTGATTATGATTTATCTCGGTTATGACTTTCGGATATTAATTTTGTTATGCTTGGATTCGAAATTATGATTTATGTTGTTTTTCAATAAAGTATTTTCCAGGGTATTTTCCAAAATGGAATATTAGTTCATTATTGAACTTCCTTGCTTACTCATTATTGACCCGAGAATATTTTGGCGTGTGGGACACGCCGTTGATTTATTGATCTTTCCTATTTATTTATTGACTTTCGATTTTGGCATTGGGAATGCCTTGATGATGATTTTAGAATTTGTTTTGTTTCGGTTTACGGGGATTACGATTTATTATTTTTTTCTCGCCTTTTTGCTATTGATTTGGAGATACTTTTGGCGTGTGGGACACGTCGTTGGAAATTCTTTTACGAGAGATGGGGGAAGCCTTATGTATTTTGGATTTACTGGATTTTCGGTTATGTTTCCCTGTGCCATACTGAGGGGTGATTTTATCATGCTAGCATTGATTTTCCGCCTTTGTGGCGCGGTGATGGGATCACCGTAGCCCTTCCGCCTTTGTGGCGCAGGTTACTGTCTCTGTGACAGTAATTCTGTAGCCCAGTATCCTATCGCTACACTTAGTGGCGTAAGGGTATATTACGGGAGTTATGGGAGTTCTTTAGCCTGGGAGGCTATCACCCAAGCCTGAGTGGCTTATTCGTATGGCTATCATCTTCCCCTACTCATTATATTATTGCTGGGCTAGCGGGGTCTAGTCCGATTCCCTTAACCAGCGGGGCTGGTCTTATTTTCTTGAGTATCAGAGTTCTTTCCTCTTTGCTTGGTTGTGGCTAGCGGGGCTAGTCGGTTTTCTTGAGCTGAACTAAAGTTGTGTTTCTTTAAATTGTTGCATGCATCGGGATTTTTAAAGAAATAAATGTGGGAAAGTATAAAATCCATTTGGTTTAAATTTGTTTATTTTTGTCCACTCACTCTAACATGCATGTTTTTCAATTACTTTCCCCTGGGCCCTTCGGTTTCAAATGCCCAGTTTGCAGGCGAAATTAGTTGAGGTCAGGCGTACACTGGAGTTGAGGCATAGTCAACAGCATGGCTTCCGCGTTTTTCTCTTTGTTTTAGGTTTTCCTTGACTACCCTTGCTATTAGAATTGCTCTGATCACCTGAGGAATTAATGTTATTTAAGTTGTGATTTGTGTTATGTGAATTGGGATGATGTTGATTTGGGGAGCAGGGTGGCTCCAGGAGCATAAGGATGAATTGATTTAGAAGTGTAAATGTTTTTCTACAGGTTTTGGGTAGTCCATTTTAGAGGAAGTTCTGCCAAATTTTTGGTAGAATTTCTTCTAAGGTGGGCCCCGCAGGGCTACTTCGGATTTCGGGGTGAAATCCGGGGCAGGTCCTGTCAGTTGGTATCAGAGCATTAGGTTGTCAGATTCTGTAGACTTGCTTCTGTCCTATTACCTTATACTCTTGATGTTACACAGTACCTCCCGAGTGATGGCCCGACTGCAGCGGTTCCCCATCGTTTACTCTTCGGTGCTGATGTATTCATTAAGTGTGTAAGGTATATGTCTAGGTGGTATTTCTTTAGGTGTTATGCCTCTTGTACGCCGACCTCCTAAGGTTTTGGTTGCGTAGCGGATTGTTCACATGTTTTGCACATTTCCCTACTGATGGTAGAGTAAGACTACTCTACAATTTCGAGTTGTGCTATGAAGTGTGAGTCGAGGAAATGTTGTGGTTATTTCTTCCTCGATGCCAGTAAGTTTGTTGGATAAGAGTTTAAGGTGCGAGAACGGAGTTCGATTCCGTGCTTAAGTGAACGAGACGAGTGACTATAGCTTTGGGTCGTCTTCGAATACCTCGAATCACAATGGTTATTTTAAGTGGGACAAATTGAAATAGTGGTTCTAACCTTGAATTGAGTTTTGGAAAATGTGTTACTTGATACGATCGGCTCTGTAAGCAGCATGAGGAATATTACTGGAATTCGATGGAGATTCTTTGTGAATCTCATTGTTGGAAATCATTTATAGAGAATCCACATTGGAATGTATCTCAACTGGACACCTTATGTCGGCGTCATGTACGCATCACTCTCCGGTAGACAACAGAGAAAATTGAAGAGATGTCCTGGGTTGTTATGTCTAAAGGCTATGTTTTCAAGTGGCTATGGTCACTGATGTTGGTAAGTGAGAAGTGATAACAGTAAATGAGAATTTTAAGTAGGATGAGATTTTTAAAAATTGTCGATTTGGGTCGTTGACCTAACCAGGGTGTATGAGCATAGTTTTGCTCAGAATAAAAGAAATTGATTTTAGATACCACAACTTATAGTTTTGTCTACCTGAGTCTTGGATGGTATCGAGTAGGGAGACGAACATGAGTGGGTTTTTATAGTTATGTGTTTGAAGTTCTAGAAATCGGTAGAATGCTTAAGGTTTTATAATGGAGTTACTGTTTTGGTCGGTAAATAATTGGGAGTTGGAATCAACTATTCGTATGTGATATTATGCAAATGGGTGTCCCTGGTTATCCGCTTTTGAGTGAAACAGTTACACATAAGTTTGGGGAATAGCGGTAATGACCTTGTTGGGTGTCCATAGAAGTTCGAACGGAATTACTATGTGATACGGGATCTGATTCGAGTTTTGAATCATGGAGCCTTGAAGGTTGAATTGTGATAGGCTCTTGGTGGAAGTTTTGCCTGACAGATGGGTTGTGATATGATATTAGCGGTTGGTGGAATAACTTTAAGGAAATAAGTTTTCAGTTAGCTCCGGAAATATTTCAAGTCAAGGTTTGACCAGGGCTCTTGTTATTTTGGGCAGAAGGTATGGTAGCATGTTTTTAGGTGATCTATTTCAGTAATGATTACTTTGAGGGAATTGGATCATTATTGTGGTGGGACCACGTTTGGATCTGGATATCGCTTGGTGTGCTACAAGATGTTGGACGGGTGTCCTATGATTTATATAAAGGATTGTTCAGGAAAGATTTTGTGAATTGTGTCAGCTATCTAGGGGAATTGATTATTGCTTGATTCGAATATATGTAATGGATTTCTTTGGAGGAATTGAGCGAACTTTGTCACCCTGGTGACCCTTAATTGGAAATGTATAGGAAGTTGTTGGTATGAGTGAAATCCGGTCACTACTTATCTAAAGGTAAGACGACTTGAACAGGAAGTAGGAGTCGAGTTGGAATAAATTAATTGGGCTTATGTTCTATCAAGGGTTCAACAGATATTTAAGTACTAATTGTTGAGCTACTATGATTGAGTTATGTTATTGGATTAATTCTTGGTGAGAAGATTTGGCAAGTTTTTGGTACAATTTTGGTTAGCACAGGAAAGTCATAGGGAGTCTTGTTGTAGCTGAAATTTTATAAGTTAAGCGTCGATCGAGGAGCGGATTTGTGGCCATCTTATCCTCTTTTCGGTAAGGATAGTCGTCTTCTATCAGCATTGGCCTTAAGTTAAATAAGAAGAGTTGACTATATTCTAGTACTTGCAAGTTCAACGTTGTTTGACATGATTAATTTCTAGTGATTCTTGTAACATCAGATAATGAACTTCTTCGATATCTCATATTCTTGTCTTGGGAATTAGATTTTCGTTTCTGTGGTACGCAAAGTGTTAATTGTTTAATTAATTGACTTTGAACTTTTCCATTTGGCCTATTATTCGACTTTCTCTCCAGGTTGTTTTGAGCAAAAGAGTTTTTGCAAATTTTTGCTTAGTAGTGGATAAGACTTTTTGTAATGCTTGAGGGCATAGTTATACTTTAGAACTGTTGAGTCAATAAGGGATGCTGTGAATTTTGTTGGGATTGTTGCCTCTGACCAGATTCCATCTTGAGGATTTTTCTTTTCAAATGTTGAATTTCTTTCCTGCTGGTCAGATTTTGGATCAGATTTGGAACAATTTCTAGTGTTGTTTTATGCATCATAGTCCATTAGAGGTATGTGTCCATTAGAGGATTTGACACATACAGAATTTAGAACTTTTCTACAATGTCATACCTGTAGTAGAATTGTTATGAGGTGATGTTGGACAGATGGTTGGAAATGTTCTACTTGGGACTGGTGGAGCAGTTATGAGAGAGAGTTTTTCTAATTATCTAAGGAAGCTATTTTATTTGAGTTTGATCAGAATTCCAATCAAGTATTTAATAATACGGATAGTGGTGTTTTCGGTTGTGAGATTTACATTGGTATATGGATTAAGAATATCAATTGGGGCAATAGAGATCAACGAGAACGACATGGATTCAACCAGATTTCAAATCTATGACTATTAAAGAAGTGTAGCTTCGGCTAAGAACAACTTGAGTGTGATGCATCTTCTTCCGGATATGATTCGTTGAGCTGGAGTAGAGTTAGTAGTTATAATTCTTGCTTGCACTGGATTTTTGAGGATGTGGTACAGGACATGGTAGTTAAGCGAGTACTAACTTGTGAGAATTGTTAGCAGTTTTGATCGGAGACATTTATAAATAGTAAATTTCTTGTGACACATTTGATTTAGAAAAGTTGATTTAGAAAAGTTTTTCCACATTATCGTATTTATAAAAGTTTTTGAGTGAGGTGTTTATATGTGTGTCCAGTAAGGTAGCTATCAAATGAGTTTTCTTGGTCGGCTCGGAACGTCATCTCAAAGCTGGACTAATGATTTTAGTCAGATATCAGAGTAGCGCAGTGGAAGTGTAGTGGCCCCATAATCTACTTGATTAAGAACTTATAGGTTCGTTTGAGGTCGACCTTTGTATGTTTGACTATGGGACCTTTACGTGAACGACCTTTGATTAGGAACTTAAGCACAAACAAGGAAGGAAGTGCTGTCTTGAGGTAGCTAAGCAAGTGATGTCTTTTGGAATTGTTGTTTAGCAGTGACCATCTTGTGGCATGGTTATCACAATGTTGTTGGTAAATGGGTTGGATTTTCACTAAGCGACTTTTGTGAGAAGGTTATGAATGCTATAATTTTAACAGGGTGATTTGTGATGACAATACCATGTGTTATCTGAGCTAACCATTGAAATGAATTTTCTTTTACCCCGGAATTCATGTACTTGCGAGTTTATGGTGCTACATGGTTCAACAAGACAAGTGATTCAAATATGGACGTTGATAATTTTGGATTATAAGCAAGTTTTCACTACTTTTGTAGTGAAGATCATAAGAGTTGATAAGTTTTGAGATTATGGTATTTTGAATCAAATGGTATGCCCTTTCTTTTCTAACCGGCATGAAATTTCGAGGGCGAAATTTTTATAAGGAGGGGAAAATGTAACATCCCGTATCTTAATTCACCGGTTTACTAGTCATTTGGATAGTAAACGACAATTTGATTTACTTTTACTTTTTTTTGGTAACTTTAGTGGCCCTAAAAGTTGACTTTTTGTTCGGGTCAAAATTTGAGAAAATGTTCTTCATGAAAGTTGTAGAGGACGTTAAACCGAGCGCGTGCATATGTGGTACGTAAAAATCGGAGTTCGTATGTGGAAGCTATGAGTGAAATACGAAAGTTACTATTCATAGTAAAAATTTAGTTAAATAAGGAAATTTACTGAGGTAGGTTTCCAAAACCGGAAACCCACCCCTTCCCTCTCTCCTCTCCCCCGACTTTTCTTCCTTCCCTTTCGGGTTCTTCTTCCTTCCTTTGATTCCACGTCTTCCGGCCACCAACCGGCGCGCAGCCGGCCACCACAGGAGCGCCTCCTTCCTCCCTGCACCCTAGCGGCCTTGGGTTGTGACGATTTGGCCAAGAAACCTCGGATCGAAGCAAAATTCTTCACAGCTGCAGTTTGGAGTTTTCGTCGATTCCCGGCGATTCCGGCCACCAAACGGACATCGAAGGTCGGGTTTTTGCCAAGGATCATTTCCCCTAAGGTCTTGCATTCCAATTTGCTGTGTGGAGGCCGGATTGACAATTGCAATATCTAGGGTTCTTGGGTTTTTCTGGAAAAACTTCACCGGCCAGTTTGGAGCCCTTCAAGGTAAAATTGAAACTTGTTGTAGTTGAAAGAATGGTTGGATTTGTTGAGTAGAAGCTACTGTCCAAATTTGGTTGCCATCGGAGGTGGTGGCCGCCGGCGCGTGGTGGCGCGTAGGGCTGACATTTAATTCCAATTTTTAGCCCATTAAATCCTATAATTTGAGTAGAGCTTGTTTATGAAGTTTGGTAATTTTTGGAGGAGTTACGAATTGATTATGAATTTCTGAAATTGAGGGTTTCGAATATCGATTTCCGAGAATCCGACCGTCGGATTTCTCTCGGTTCTGCCCTAGAACCTTTAAACTAATGAGTTGGTATTAGGGGTGAAGTTGGATTAAATTGGAAAAGAAATTGGAAGTTTGATTAGGAGGATAAGTTATTAGAATCGCATTTAATTGCCGAACCGTTATTCATGAATTATATTTATGTACAGGGCGACGTACTGAGCTATTGCTCGACAAAGAAACTCGTACGCTTGATCGCCTAAATAGTACTGTGAGTGGACTTTTGTTTTAAATAATGATGCATGCGCTTATTTTCTTGAGTTAATGCTTTATTTAATTAACATATTACTTTTCGAGCATATGAATTGATTTCGGAATTTGATTTCGGTTTATCTCGTGGTTTTGCTTTCAATAATGATTTTCTGAGATTGATTATGATTTATCTCGGTTATGACTTTCGGATATTAATTTTGTTATGCTTGGATTCGAAATTATGATTTATGTTGTTTTTCAATAAAGTATTTTCCAGGGTATTTTCCAAAATGGAATATTAGTTCATTATTGAACTTCCTTGCTTACTCATTATTGACCCGAGAATATTTTGGCGTGTGGGACACGCCGTTGATTTATTGATCTTTCCTATTTATTTATCGACTTTCGATTTTGGCATTGGGAATGCCTTGATGATGATTTTAGAATTTGTTTTGTTTCGGTTTACGGGGATTACGATTTATTATTTTTTTCTCGCCTTTTTGCTATTGATTTGGAGATACTTTTGGCGTGTGGGACACGTCGTTGGAAATTCTTTTACGAGAGATGGGGGAAGCCTTATGTATTTTGGATTTACTGGATTTTCGGTTATGTTTCCCTGTGCCATACTGAGGGGTGATTTTATCATGCTAGCATTGATTTTCCGCCTTTGTGGCGCGGTGATGGGATCACCGTAGCCCTTCCGCCTTTGTGGCGCAGGTTACTGTCTCTGTGACAGTAATTCTGTAGCCCAGTATCCTATCGCTACACTTAGTGGCGTAAGGGTATATTACGGGAGTTATGGGAGTTCTTTAGCCTGGGAGGCTATCACCCAAGCCTGAGTGGCTTATTCGTATGGCTATCATCTTCCCCTACTCATTATATTATTGCTGGGCTAGCGGGGTCTAGTCCGATTCCCTTAACCAGCGGGGCTGGTCTTATTTTCTTGAGTATCAGAGTTCTTTCCTCTTTGCTTGGTTGTGGCTAGCGGGGCTAGTCGGTTTTCTTGAGCTGAACTAAAGTTGTGTTTCTTTAAATTGTTGCATGCATCGGGATTTTTAAAGAAATAAATGTGGGAAAGTATAAAATCCATTTGGTTTAAATTTGTTTATTTTTGTCCACTCACTCTAACATGCATGTTTTTCAATTACTTTCCCCTGGGCCCTTCGGTTTCAAATGCCCAGTTTGCAGGCGAAATTAGTTGAGGTCAGGCGTACACTGGAGTTGAGGCATAGTCAACAGCATGGCTTCCGCGTTTTTCTCTTTGTTTTAGGTTTTCCTTGACTACCCTTGCTATTAGAATTGCTCTGATCACCTGAGGAATTAATGTTATTTAAGTTGTGATTTGTGTTATGTGAATTGGGATGATGTTGATTTGGGGAGCAGGGTGGCTCCAGGAGCATAAGGATGAATTGATTTAGAAGTGTAAATGTTTTTCTACAGGTTTTGGGTAGTCCATTTTAGAGGAAGTTCTGCCAAATTTTTGGTAGAATTTCTTCTAAGGTGGGCCCCGCAGGGCTACTTCGGATTTCGGGGTGAAATCCGGGGCAGGTCCTGTCATGAACGCTCCTGTGGTGGTACCCAATGCATCCACTGAACCGCTTGTCGTGATTTATTGTTGAGCCATTTTAATAAAACTTCAAACCGGTGTAGAAATTTTAGTATCTAAAAGAGATGGAGTATCGAACAAGTATGTGTAGGCTAAGTGGCTAGAATCAAAATCTCACTACTTCTTACTTGAACAAATGACAAAGAAAAAATAATGGCATATTAACGTAGTGGTACATCAGAGATAAACCAACTTTCTCTAGCAGTTAGTAGAGTAACACCATATAATCAGATCCTAGCTCAAAAGCCGAGTTAATTTACCAATGCATGGAGTAAGTTTATCTCTTTATCCAATTAATCTACTTGATGTGAAATACAATAATATGCTGTAGATGAAATCCATGACAATGATTTATAAAGCTTGGAAATTTCATATTAATTATGAGCTCTTCTCTATTCAAATATTGTAGTTTAGGAGTTTCATTTTCCAAACTTTCCTATAATTCATTATGTGCTTACTCACTAAGCAGAATATGGCTAGAACTTAAGTTATCAGAACATTACATACCACTCCAAGACCAGGTTACCATTGATGCATGATATAATCATAACTAGTATACCAAAACTCAAATACTTCGTAAAAAGATTTAAATATTGTACCCAAGATTAGCAAATTATTAATAGACGGCAGTGCTATGTGGTTGATAATGCATAAATTGCATTTTAGAACGAGCTATAGTATGTGGAGCGCGCTCCTACATATAAAAAATTTATACAAACGAAAAACTAAATTCCTCGAAACCATATAAGGTCTTGTTAATTACATCTGTCTACTTGGGTCATACCCTAAACTAGCTAGCACACCAATTGTTGAAGAATAAGAAGAAGAAGAGTCTTCCATTATCATTCAGAATACATGTATTGAGAACCATGTATTGGGTAAAGGTAGCATTAACTTCATTCAGAGTCTCTTGTTCGACTTCGTAAACCTTTACAGGAAAATCGAATATGTGAAATCAAATTTGAGGATATTGAGAACCAAGTAGTTCCATTGTCCAAAAAAAAAAAAAAGTGGCATACCTTAAACCTCAAAGGCCTCACCCACTGGAAAACTAAGAGATCACCTTCAAGTAATCTGCTATCGGTACAAAACCTTCTCCACCCACCACTCAGTCGTCTATATTTCCCAAGATAATTCACTATATATTCTCTCCCACTTTCATGTTCCAAGATTAATTTTCTATCATGTTTTTGCAAATGTTCAATGCAGAATTGCTTGGGCAACGTCTGTCAACAAGACAACTAAGTGGATTAGCATATCTCTTTTTCAACTTTTCATTCAATTTCTCCGAGGGTTTACACTTAAACCTTCCCTTAAAACTTCAACTTATCATTTTCCGCAATGTCACAAAGTGTATCAATGAAAGGTCCAAGTGTGGGGAGAAACAAAATCAAAAAACTTATCACAATGACAAAAACAAGTAAACATAATCACATGAACATAAAACACAAACTAAATGCAAGAGTTTAGAAATGCTCCCCCTTGAAGACCACCAAGATAAACATAAGTCACCAACAAAAAAAGCTGTAAGCACTTGCCATCCATACTCTTTCATAAAAGTGCTCAATTGTAGAAAATTGGTTCAACAGAAAATTATTAGTTTCGACCTAGCAGTACTAAAACTGCTGTATCTCACTCTTTCTATACTGAAACTGAAACTGCAACTTCTACAAAACTCAGAACTAAGATATGTAAGGTCAGTTGGAGGATACAAATGTAGAGCTTTCCATCCATATATGGCACACTCCATAGTTCATCTTGAGCTAAAAATTGTGTCCTTCCAAAGTCAATTGATTTTTCAATCAGATTCTGTTTTGCTACTAAGTGACCTCATTTCACTCAAATTAGCATAAATTGCTCAATTGCTCTAAAGAAATGCAAATGAAGATCCGCGAAGTACTACACTAGACATCCGTATCTTTCTGTCCATATGAAGTTCACTCTCTAATTACTCATGAGCATATAAAGTTTTGCATTTGAAGACCAAGTAATCTCCATTTTCCACCAAGGTACTCCTTCACAAAAACAAGTGGTCAAAAACAAAACAAAAATAAGTAAAATTTCTACCTATCCCTAAGGTAAACCAAGCTAGGAATTGGACTTTACTCCAATCCCTGGCAATGACACCAAATTAAAGGACGACTCAATTCTCTCCCAATTTCAGTTTTCCTTAAACACGTTATCAGCACGAAGCTCTAACCCTGAAATCCTAAATTCGTAGCCTTCAAACCCTAGCCACCACTGCCCCATATATTGAAGCCCTCAATCCCAGGATTCTAGAACCGGCGGCGGAACCACCAGAACCGGCGTGAAAACCACCGAATCGGCCACCGGAAGTATAGAACCAGCCCTCCAACAAGAAAAAAAAGGGATCCCTACACCTGTTCACCACCTTCTGGACCTCCGATTGCTACCAAATTTTGCCACCAGCAGCATCTCGATCCCAGCATCCAGGAATTGGAAACAGAACTCTAAAAACCGGTCTAAAAGTTGCTGAACTGGCCTGCAGAAAAACCGGCAGAAGAAAGAAAGAAAAAAAAAAAAAAAAAAAAAAGGAAAAGAAGGAAGCCCACTGACGCAGGCCCACTGCCACGTCAGCATCCTGGACCCATTGCCACGTCATCATCCGGGACCACTGCCACGTCAGCATCAAAGACCCACTGCCACGTCAGCATCCGGCCCCACTGCCACGTCATCTCTGGACCGCACTGCCACGTCAACGCCGGTTGATCGTTTCCGATCAACTTTCCGGCCACTTTCTGGCTACTTTTTCTAGTCAAATTTTCCGGCGACCTATTTCGAGGTATTTTTTACTAAAAGTTCCCGTTTTTGAAGTTTTTATTTCTTTTCTCTTGTTTTTCTCAGGGACTTGCAAACTCCCTTCTTCTACCCCCCTTTCTTCATCATAGGGGAGACCTAATTAAGCCGAACTGTAGGAGTTCGTGCTCACTCCAAGCTTAGAGCTTGTTGAGATCTCCAAACTTAGAGTTTGTAGAGAATTTATTATCAACCACTTACGTCATTGTTTCAATCTAATCCAATACCTCTTGGAATTGAATTTCTTAGAAGCGATTACGCTCAGAAATTTTATATGTTTTCGTGGTAGCTTTTTCCGCTCCGAAACTAACCCTTTTTCTTGTTCTCTTTCAGGATGAGTAACCTGAACAAATTGGACTTTGCTCCATTGGGAACAACTGGCTCTGGATATCACAGGTGGGTTCGTGATGTCCGCCAGCATCTCAAGGCCGATGGAATCCTTGATACAATTCTCGAGCCTAGGCAGGACGTGTTAACTGTTGAGCAAGCTCAAGATTTGGAAGCAAATAGAGCAGCCATAGAGGCAAATAAGGCAAAAGTCATCATCCTAATGACTCGTCGTATGGATGATTCGCTCCAGTACGAGTGTATGAATGAAGAAGACCCCAGAAGGCTGTGGGTCTCACTCGAAGAAAGATTTGGCAACGTCCGTGATTCCCTGCTTCCTGACGTAGAAGTGAGATGGCATAGCCTCCGCTTCTGTGATTTCAAGTTAGTTCTTGACTACAACTCGGAAGCAATTCGCATTAAATCCTTAATGGAATTCTGTGGTAAAGAGATCACAAATGCGATGTTGATTGAGAAGACTCTCTCTACCTTCCCCGTCTCTGCATTGATGGTTGTTAAGAACTATCGCATCGATGTTACTGCAAGACAGATCACAAGGCTTCATGAGCTCATTGGAGCTATGAATGTCGCTGAAAATCATGACAACATCCTTGTGAAGAACTATAATTCGAGATCCGTAGAAACAGAGCATATTCAGGAATCCAATTATAGTCGCGCCCCTAAGAGAGGGAGCCAAGAGCGAAACCCTAATCTTAGGGATACATCTGGACGTTCTGGTCCATATAATCGCTCTACTTGGGAAGTTAGCCTCCAAAATAGGCGAACACGGAACCGAAGAGGTCAATGTGGAAAGAGAGAGGGAGGCAACGCCTTTGGCCATGTTGGTGGCGCCACCAACACTTGGAGCCATCTAAATGACGCTTTCAAAGTGCCTCAATCAATGGAGTCTGAGCGAAGAGATGTATGTTCACGATGTGGAGTATCCGGTCATTGGGCACACATTTGTAGAGCTCGTGAAGAAATTGTCACCGCCTACAAAGCATATTGTGAAGCAAGAGAAGCTCACGATGTGGAACAAGAAGATCAAGAAGATGATCTAGAGTGAAGGGTTGAAGACTGCAAATCTGGCTGGGATCAATAGATCGCCAATTCTGTTTAAGTCTTTATTTTTCTAAGAGATGTAATAGGCAATTGCCATATACTTTGTAGTAAATGCCATTGGTTTAGTTTTTGTTCACATAGGCTCATCCAAAATGAGTATGATGTCTAGGAAGGTTTTGAGATAAGTGGTACTTAAGCGAGCTTTGCTCCACCGATATCTCTCTACTCACCTGGTCATATTTATTTTGGAGTTATCGAAAAAAGTCAAACGACTACCTTTGTTTTGCATTAGCTAGCATTTGGATTAGATTCTCCTAATGGTTAAGAGACAATGATGTACTCTGTTAATTTCGAGTTCTTTTCATTATGACTCCATTTTGATTCTGACCATATTACTCTTGTGACTACGATGGCTGGGTCATCAATATTAATTCAAGGACATGGAATAGCCCAAGTTCCCCTTGCCAAATGGCACCTTGATTACTGTCACAGAAACTCTCTACGCTCCTAGGGCAAATCGCCCCTATGAATAGCCAACGGATTCCATGCGAAAACGCATGTAGAGAATGGAAATGAGTTCCTTTGCAATACCTCTAATGATTACGAACAAATGCGCATCTTAGAGAAGTTTATGTGTCTCTCTAGTGGACTCTATGTCACTATTCGAGCTATTAAATCCAATAAAGTCATGAGAGAAGATCTCTTGGATTTAGACACATATTGGCTTTGTCACGACAAGATAGGTCATCCTGGTCCTGATATGATGATCCGTCTACTAAAGACTTCACACGGACATCTATTCTTTCGAGAGAAACGAAGCATGAATCAAAAGTTGATTCCTGGACTAAGTGTGACTGCCACTGCTGCCTCTGGCACCGCCGCCGTCCACCACCAGCCTAGGGATGGCACAGTCCATATCCATGACGCCATGGATGGCGTCCATCATGGTGATGGCGCCCTAGGTGATGCTACAATCACCAACTTTGCCACTTTGCTTCAAGTAGCGTTTCAGACGCTCAGGCTCAACCACAATCCTCATTGGTTGCTTCTAAAGCCTCTCGCTCGTTTACAAAGCCTGTTCCTTAGGGAAATTAGGACTGAGACCGTCCTATGCAAAGGATATGATAACACTCATTCTGTTCCTACATAAAGTCCGTGGGGATTCTGTGGACTAGTTCAACCAACCTGCGGACGTTTAAATATCTCATGATGTTGGTTAACACGCAAACACACTGGTCACGTGTTATGCCATTGTCCACTTGTAAATGCTGCTTATACTACACTCCTAGCAAATATCATATGACAACGGGCTCACTCCCCGAATCATCCTATTCAGTCAATTAGATTTGACAATGCTAGAGAGTTTACATCGAAGACTTTCGATGGATATTGCAATGGGACTAATGTTGGACATCATATTCTCATGAACACACCCAAATGGTCTCGCAGAAACGACTACGATGGTGGTCAGGACATTGGTAATGCGCACCAATCTCCTTATATCAGCTTGGGGTGATGCAATATCGCATGCAGCGATGCTAATTCGTCCACGACCCACCGCCACTCAATCTACCTCTGCGTTATAGCTAGTGACTGGGTACAAGTATCGTACTTACGCAAATTTGAGTGTGCCAATTGCGCTGCCACAACGCTCTATGATGGGTCCTTACAGACGAATGGGCAACTACGTTGGATTTGAGATTCCAACAATCGTCCGCCACTTAATGCCCTTGCTAGGCGATCTCTTTACCGCTAGATTTGCGGATGTCACTTTGATGAGACAGTCTTCCCGTCGTTAGGGGGAGATAAGAACACGAATGTTCAGCAGGAACGACAAGAATTGTTGTGGCCTGTCCCCACTATGTCTCATCTCTATCCCTATTAAAGTGACGAGATCACACACATCTGCTGCAAATATGCTTGCAAGGAAGGACGTCCCTACGAGAGGACGTGGCGCCACCCTACACGGAGGTAGGCATGGCGCCAACGCCAAAGAGAGTGGCACTCTGGCGTTATAGGCCATGGCCCCAGCTAGGATGCGTGGGAGGCCAGTGGGTTCGAAGGATACTTTGGCACATTCCAATCCTTTGATCATCAAGACTCAAAATCCGTCTCATGAGAATCTTCTGGATTAAGGTTACCGTTGGGGGACGCCTCAATGTCAGAACCTATTCCTGAGAATATAGAGCTCTTTGAAAATTACACTAGTGTACATGAGACGTGGGATAGAAACTCCATCATAATTGATGATGTAGTTGCGCATGAGTTTGTTGAGTCTGATGATATCGAACCACGCTCCGTTGATGAATGAATGCCAATGTAGAGAAATTTGGCCTAAATGGAAAGATGTGATCCAGGTTAAGTTGGATTCTCTAACGAAAAGGAAGGTTTTTGAGCCAGTGATGCCAACACCTCCTAACATAAAACCTATGGACTAATGGGTCTTCGTTAGAAAGTGTGATGAGAAAAAGATATGGCAATCTCGCCTTATGGTGCAAGGCTTCTCACAAAACGCTCTAGAATCGACTACGATGAGATATATTCTCTCATAATGAATGTCATTGCACTCCACTACCCTGTCAGTTTGGTAGTTTCTGAATAACTGATCATGCAGCTTACGAATGTGGTCACTACGTATCTCTATGGGGATCTAGATACGGAATATACATGAAGGTTCATGGTGGACTTCATTTACCCAAGTCAAGTGGCTCTAGACCACAGAGCGCGTTTGCAATAAGGTTGAAACGCTCACTAAAGTGACTACTTGATTGGGAAGGGATATGCCCGCGCATTTCCATAACAAGTTTCGGATTCTATCGCGGTTCATGTTGGACATGATCTTCATTGGAAACCCTTAAAGAGTTAAGGGAAACTGCTGAACACTTGAAATCCGAGTTTGAGATGAAGGATTTTGGGAGAACATGATTATGTCTCGGTTTGGAACTTGAGCATCGTGTTGATAGATGCTTAGGCATTTTGACAAGGTTAAGCCTCCAATCACCCCCATGATCGTCCGTAGTCTTGATCATGAAAATGATCCTCTTCATCCAAAGGATGATGACAAAGATGTGCTAGAGGCAGGAGTGCCTTACTTAAGTACAATAGGCGCATTATTGTACTTAGCTCAATGCACAAGATCGGACATCTCATTTGCAGTAAACTTGTTAGCTAAGATATAGCTCTGCGCCAACGCGACGCCATGGGATTGGTGTAAAAGATATCTTTCTGTACTTGAGATGTACGATTGATATGAGCTTGTTCTATCCTTACAGAGAGACGACGGATTCAGACCCATCACACACCGGGAACGCCGCCAACACTGGCCTGCGTCCGCTATCCCCATCCCAAAATGACATGTGTTTGGAAGGTTTTGCTGATGTTGGGTATCTCTCTGACCCACACAAAAGTCTTCCCAAACTGGTTACGTGTTCACCATGGGTAAAGACTATGATATATTGGAGGTCTACATAACAGACCATAGTCGCAATACCTTCGAACAATGCAGAGATCATTGCTCTTCATGAAGTGGTTCGTGAATGTATATGGATTGGATCCATAATTACGCATGTTCGAAAAATTGTGGTTTGAAGTCTACCACAGATGAGCCTACGAGCATTTAGGATAATGTTGTTTGTTTTGAACGAATGAAGCACGGCTACATCAAAAGAGACAACACCAAGGATAATCAGCAACAACAGACTCTCCTCAAGATCAAAGTGAACTAGGTTCGATTTGAGGACAGTGTGGCAGACTTGCTCTCTAAGTCGTTGCCTAAATTCCACTTTTGAGAAACATGTTGGTAGCATCATTTGCGGAAGTTATCCGAACTCCCATGACCATTGTCATCAGGGGGGAATGTCTACATGTGTGGTCTCGAAACGTGTAGGGTGTGTTGTGCTCTTTTTCCCCTTTGACCGAGGTTATTTTTGTCCCACATGGTTTTTGTTTCTCGGCAAGGTTTTTAATGAGGCAACGAGATGAACACCACGTTTGGGCGACACAAGGGGGAGTGTTTAAGTAAATCCAGAATATTTGTCTGGCCCAAACTCTAGGTTACTTGACCTAGTTGTAATAGAGTTTTGAATTAGAGATATTCTCGGAGATATTCATAGATATCCGATTAATTGTACGATTATGTTTCCTTGTACAACTCTGATTCTATGTCTTGTAATCCTCTATATAAAGAGCCCCCTATTATCAAGGAAAGCACGACTCGATTCTCTCCCAATTTCAGTTTTCCTTAAACAAATGTTATATTTAGGGGAGGTAAGAGGAGTTTTTTTTTTATCTCTATCCTTATTTGTCTTTTCATATGACTTGGCAAAGTCTATTAAGAAATGAAAAAAGTTGGAGGTCCAACTAGAACCACAAAAAAAAAAAAAAAAAAAAAAAAACTCTCTCTAAAGCAATAAATATTCCAGCTTCTGCAAAAGTTTGTATATGGAAAGCTTGTCAGGCCATTTTACCAACTAAGGACAGATTATTGCATCGTCATGTTAATATAACTGATTTGAGTCGTACTTTGTGTTCAAATGCAATTGAGACTACACCACACTTATGCTTTGAATGCCCCTTCACTAAGGCATTAATTGAGGCAGCTGATCCCTTGATTCATCAAGTATGTTTCTCTCCCAATGTACAATTTTCTTCTTTTAAAGGTTGGCTGCAATTCTGTTTTGCTTCTTTATCTAAACCTTCTTTCCATAAGCTTCTATTCCTAGTGTGGGTTGTATGGAAAGAGAGAAATAATAGGACTTGGAGAGAGAAGTTTTCTACAGTTGGTGATGTCTGCTTTCAAGCCAATGCATGGCTTCATGATTTTCAATTCCATCAGGTCAAAAAAAGGCCAAAACAAGTGTCCAGGAAAGCAATGTGGAAGCCTCCTTCTGCAGGTTGGCTCAAAGTCAATTTTGACGGTGCATTCTCAAAACAAACTCACATGGGTGGTGTTGGAGTTATTATTAGAGACTCAGAAGGCTCTTGTATGGGGGGCATGTTTCAGCATATTGAAAATGTTTACTCCCCGGAGCAGCGAGGCAGTAGCAGGGAGGATAGCTGTGCGTATGGTACAATAAAAAAACCTAGCACCTATATCCTTTGAGACGGATTCTTTGAACTTAGCTTGTTTTGTAAACCAAAGATCAGGTTCAATTACTTCTACTTATGGAAGACTCTATGAGGATATTAGTGAAGGGCTATCATCTATATCAGGTAGCATGGACATATTTCTAGAGATGGGAATGTTGTTGCGCATTCTTTAGCTAAGGTTGCCTTGCATTCAGGGCAACAGCTGTGTTGGGATACTATTCCTCTCTTATTTATTCAAGATGCTTTAGTATCTGATTGTAATCTTCTTCATTGAGTAATATATTTGACATTTTATTTCAAACAAAAAAAAAAAAAAGAACTCTATCCAAAGTAATAAATATTCATTTATCGATACTCTAAAATAATAATTTTCCGTAGTCCCAATATTATTCATTTATAGAGGTTTTATTGTAACAAAAAAAAAATCAAAAGAATCATATATTGATTTTTTCGGGTTACGGAATATAATCAATATATATATATAACAGACTCAGGATCGGGAAGAACCGGACCGAAATAAAAAAATAAAATTAAAAATTAAAAGAAAACCCGCACTGAAATAATCGATTCGGACTAGTTTTCCTGAAAACCCGTCTCTTTGCTTAACCCTACTTATAAATGCAAGGAGTATTACGAGACTCTGAACTTGGATTATGAGCTCCTGCCTCTTCAAATGTAGTTTTAGGAGCTTCATTTCCAAAATTAGGTCAGAGATTATGGCTGGAATAGTACAGTACGCGTGAACTTTTTGAAGATGCAACCAGATTACAATATGTGCTGAGATAATTACAGCTATATTGAAACAAATACGCTGTGTAGAATTGAAGGATTCAACTATTATACCCAAAATTACAACCGTATATGGTCATATGGAGTATTGGAGTTCCTAAGTATCTAACTACCCAGGAATTAAACTCCTCAAAGAGACATATGTTTGTGTGTGTGTATTATGTGGGTCGTGCTCTAATTTCATCATCATCAAAATGCTGGTGACATTCACAATTACTTCAAACATCTTCAAGAGTGACAAGTCCTGGATGAAATAGTAGATTGGAGCCAAAACGATGATCACTGTAATCCTCGGAGTGATCTTCATCTACACGCTCCAGAATAGCATCTATTGTCAGACTTGTCGTTTGAATATTGTCTTGGCAAGCATCTTTTGGAGGAGGCATTGGATGGTACTCTTCTGCATCATCTTTCACCAAGTTAACAGTTTAGGTTTGCATGAAGCGAACAGAGAGATGAGGAACTTTAGAGATCCTTCCCTCTTAGTTTCTGAAAGATTAATGGTAGACTATAAATAGAGAGTACCAAATAGTGTGGAGAGACTCAATTTCAAGAGGATAAAAGCTGCATCTACTTCAGTTAGACTATCAGGTTCCACTTTGTACACCTGCAATATTGTGTATATATGATTGTGTACTACACTACATGAGTCAAAATGCAGATGCGAAGGCCAAAGAACAAGCTCTTCATCCAAGCAAGAAATTCCAATTAATGTGGACAAAGTCGCATCAAATTGGAGGGGTATCGAGAACCAATAGCAGTTATTGTCAAAAATACAGAAAATTATGCCCAAGCAACAATAGAAGCATACCTTAAACTTCAAAGGACTGACCAAATGGAAAACTAAGAGGTCACCAAGAACTAATTTCTTTGCAACACAAAACCCTCTCCATCCACCGCTCAGTCTCCTCTTGTCCCCAAGAAATATTGTTCTATATTCTTCTCCTCTTTCATCTTCCAAGGTTATAGATGTATCATGGAATGGCAGATACAAATAGCAGAATTGCTTCGGCAATGTCTGTTAACAGAACAACCAAGTCTATCAGCATGACTACCTACATATTCGTGCAGGGCACGTGCGGTACTTCTAAACTTGGGACATGGTTTTACACTTACCAAACTAAAGCCATGGACAACATTACAATGTATCATAGACTTCAAAAAGAAGGGACATTCAGGTCCTAGATTTGCCAGGATATGTTGCAGTTGGTTTCTGACAGAAGACTTTTCATGATAGTTGGACTTCGTGATCTTACGCTTATAGCTAGTCAATCAATCAACAAGAGATCAACATTAGATACTTCACCCATTAACGCACTGAAGCTAACTTTCAGAACATTTTAGAAAATTTACCTACCCTCCATTCCTCAGAGGATCCCCAGCATTTTTCTGTTCAAAAAACATCAAATTTAACCAGTCAACTATTGTCCCGTTAATTCAAAACAATATAAACATCAACACCACCTAAAAACTACTGGCATATGAATCATGAAATGCATCAGTGGCAAACAACAAGTTCATTGGGTCATTTTATCAAACATGTAAAAAAAGTTAAAAAAAACAACTAACGAGCAGGAAAAACAAACTAGAAAACCAAAAGCAGAGAGCAGAGAGCAGAGCAGATTGGTTCTCTAAGCTCCAAGAATCACAGTGAGGATTAGAACAAGCATTGTTAATTAGTACGGAAAAGGGTTCTCACTCACTCTCTTAGGAATTGGACTCAATGGACTTTTCCACTTCCAAGGCCTGAACCCATTTTGGGTGGTCTCCTCCAATGTCTCTCTGCGCTGCTCCACCTGCCAATTCAACAACCAAAGCTATATTCAACCAACACACCCACAACCTTATCTCTCCAACTCCATCAAATACAGACTATATAGAAATCAGAGAGAGAGAGAGAGAGATACCGGATGAAGGGTGAAATTGTCAAATGGAGTTGAAGTAGTAGGGACAGGGAGCTCGGGGAAGGTCGCGTGCCCTTCGTCTTCCTGGAAATACTGGAAGAAATTCTCCTCCAGATTCATGAATTCCTGAGACACACACAGCCCTGAGGAGCTCTACCACGTCACCACCTAGCTGTTGTGAACATGCACTGGAGTGAGCGGCAGCTAATGTCAAAGAAGCAGCTCAGAATCTGTAATTATTAAAGGACATGTCTTTTCTCGGTCGGAATTATCAATTATGCCCCTACCGCCGCTTCACTAAATTTAAATATTTAATTTTTGAATTAAAGGTTAAAAAAGGAATTACTGGATTACCGAATATTTTACTCTTCCTGGACCGATTTTGGATTTGTAGAAAGCAAGGTTTCAGATTGTTAAAGTGGCACTTATGACTTTGCGAAAATATTCACATAATCAGCGGTGATTATGAATTTCATTGTCACTTATTATTAGATTTAAAATTCAATAATTTACATTAAATAATATTATTTTAAGTGTTTTAATCTTAACCATTGAATCTACATCCAATTATATAATGGTCTAAAAGACAAATCATGACACAAGGAAAAAAAAAGTTTCAAGATTAAATGAAATTTCATTTTTATAGTTTTTTTTTTTAATAATTCAAGAAATTTAACATTTTATAAAGGAGAATGAAATTCACATTTCAAAATTTGCAATCTACACTTTCCTCTTTTAGAATGAAAAACAAACTCACACTTTTTCTTTATAAATAGACAATATTTAATATACGAACATAGCGTGTGAGTTTCATTCTGCTTTGTAAGACATTATACCCATTTAGAAATGTTCCTTTCAGAATGAGGATAGATTACTGTAACCCATCTCCACTGAGCTTACTTAGACTCATCTATAGCAGAAAATGGAAATCCGGGTAAATGGCAAAGATTCATGAGACTTGAAATAAGCAGAGCAGTTAACAATGCATAGTGCCCCTAGCTGTATGCCTGTATATCAGTATATGCATATTACCATCAGCTGAAGTTTGTGGAGTTCCTATATATCAACATTTAGGATTCATCTTGGCAAGTAATTAAGATCCTCAAAAGCATAAGGGGTCTTGTGTACGTTTTTGTATGTGTACCGTTTCTCAATTCTATGGGTCATCTCCTAAACCTATACACCTTCTCATCATTCACGTACTGGCGAAATTCTCATAACTTCTAACATCTTCAAAATCAGCAGCTTGTCCTGGCCGGATCAAATCCACCACCGTGATTGGAGCCAAATTCCTTATCTCTGTAATCTGATCCTCAGACTCATCATCATCTACAAATGAATAGCTTGTCAGGTTTGCAGGGTTTTCCTCTGCATTGGAGGGTTTTCCTCTGCATAATGATTCATCAAGTTACCATGTCAGGTTTGCAGGCAATGACGTCTAAACGAATGAATAGCTTTAAAGATCCTTCATATTTTTAAAAGCACAGAATAGAGAGAGAGAGAGAGAGAGTACCAAACAGTGTTTGTTCAGAGGCACTCATTTTCAAGAGGACAAAAGCTGCATCTACATCATCTTCACTTGGATCATATTCTGGTCTCAATCTGTACACCTGCAACAGTGTGTAGACACAGCAATATATCAAAGGCAGAAGAATAAGCTGTTCATAATAAGTAGAAAGTCCAACTTAAGTGGATATACAATATAGAATTTAATATGCTCAACAAATCTGAGGACACTAAGAACTAACCAAGCAATAGTAGTGCAAATCTTAACAAAATTTATGCCCCTAGCAACAGCGGCTTACCTTGAACTTCAAAGGGCTAACCAACTGGAAAACTAGAACATCATCAAGACGCAAGTCCTTTGCCTGACTAAATCCTTTCCATCCACCACTCAGCGTCCTTTTGTCCGCAAGAAATTTTGTTTCATATTCTTTCCCTTCTTTATCTTCCAATGTTATTGTTGCTGTACCATGCACAGGTAAATGCAAGTTGCAGAATCTCCTAGGCAGTGTCTGTCGATAGAAAAATTTAGTTTACAACTGCATTCATATTTGTCCAGGTAGTCTAAACTTGATAAATGGTTTTACTTGGACTGACTTACCAACATAAAGCAAACGGAAATATTTGATCGTATCATGGACTTCATAAAGAAGGGACATTCGGCTTCTAGATTCTCTGGGATTTCTCTAACTTGGCTTTTGACAGAAGACTCTTCAGGATGGCCAAAATGCCAGGACATGGACGGGTTGGTTCGACTCCGTTTGCAGCTGGTCAGCCAATAAATTAAGAGATCAAAACATTAGCTAAATACTTCTAGCAATAGTGAACTGAACCTGATTGAAAAACCATTTGGATAAATATACTTACCCTCCATGCCTCTGAGGATCACTAGAAACTTCCTGTTCAAAAATCATAGAATTTCTCCGTATCAAGTCTTGAAAAACAATATTAACATGAAGATCATTCAAACAATTTAGATATCAGTAATGGCACGCAGCAGAATACATACACAGTGGGTACAAGGTATAAGAGTTCTACAAGAATCAGGGGTACAAGGTATTGATATGAAAATAACAATTCATTGGGTAATTTTGTCAAACAGGAACAAGACAATAGAACAACGGCCTGTTCTTGACTGTAAACGACGTATGGTTTTCCCATTGATCGTTGAAGAACCCAAAGGTAGAATAGGACAAACCCAGATATATACAGATTTCATAGGCATTTATAACATTGCCAGCCAAGCAAAAACAAAATCGAAGACAAAAAAGTACCAAAAACAAAAAAAACAAAAAAACAGATTGGTTGTTTTTCAATAATCATAGTAACATTTAGAAGAACCAGCCATGTAAATTAATGACAATGAAAAGCTGTGCCACTCACTCGCTTGGTGTTAAGGCCTGGACTCAAATGTCTTTTCCCTTTGGGAGTTTTGAACCCATATTTGTTAGCTTCCGCCAATGGCTGCCTCTGTTCCTGCCATTGAACAAATACATGCATTCACAACCTAGCTTATTTGCAAACCCATCAAACCCAGAATAGAAAGAGAGAGAGAGAGACCGAGTTTGGAGAATCAAGGGTCAAATTGTGGAATTTGACAATTTGGGTTGGACTAAATCGACTTGTCCGGATCTTAGAGCGCTTCCTCTGCTGTACCTGCCATTAAAGAACCTAAAAATATTCAAAAAAAAACACATTCGCAACCTTATATGCAAATTCATCGAATGCAGAACAAGAACAGAGAGAGAGAGAGAGAGACCGAGAATGTTGAATGGAGGGTCAAATTGTCAAATTGTTGTCTGGTGACAGAGAGCGGGGAAATGTCCATCCTGTCCTTCTCCTCCACCTGTTTTTCCTCTCGGAAATCCTCGGACATTTCCTCCTCCCTGTCATTCATTTTGTGTTGGAGCATGAAGCTTTGGGCCGTCTTTTTCAGACGAAGATCTCTGCTGCTAGTGCCACGTCACTTTTACCTTTTCCGTTTTGTCAGTTTGTGAACGTAACAGGATTATTACTTGTCGGGGAAGAATTTTTTTTTCATAAAATTGTCTGGGGCAAAGTTTCCATTGTGCCCCTACTAGCTAGTCTATAGTAGATTAAGAGAGAAACGCAAAGGTAAAAAGTAAAAACATGAAGGGTTAAAATCACTCCTACGGATTAGACCAGTTTTGGTTGCATCAGAAATGACGTGTGTCAGGTTAAATAAAAGTAATATGAAATCGAAACTATGGTGTTCACCTGATCGATAATTAATCAAGAAAATTATACTGAATTATGTAAATCTAATGGTGAAAATAATTATTTTTAAATTTAGTTATTTAATTTCCACAATTAGATTTGTATCCACCGGTGGTTACAACATAATTTTCTTAATCAATTATTAACTAGGTGAACATTATTGGAGATAAAAAGAATGTACAATGATACTGCAGAAAAAATGATATGTCATCAAAAGAGATTACTCGTTATGAGATTGAATAAAAGTAATATGAAATTGAAACTATGGTGTTCACCTGATCGATAATTAATCAAGAAAATTATACTGAATTATGTAAATCTAATGGTGAAAATAATTATTTTTAAATTTAGTTATTTAATTTCCACAATTAGATTTGTATCCACCGGTGGTTACAACATAATTTTCTTAATCAATTATTAACTAGGTGAACATTATTGGAGATAAAAAGAATGTACAATGATACTGCAGAAAAAATGATATGTCATCAAAAGAGATTACTCGTTATGAGATTGAATATGTTCATCACCATTATTCTTTCTATTCAACTAGGAAAAAAGAAACAATGATCATACAGATTTTTTTTATCTTAGGGCGGAGGTTAGAAAAACTTGATATTTCTCTTACAAGGTACATATAATATGGTCATAAGCAAACATCTGCCAGTGTCAATATTACTGATGCCATCGTCAGGCGTTAAGGAAAACATATTTTTCTACAGCCTATTATCTTAAGGAACCAACTTCTCATCCCAGTCCCAAGTGATACACATGAAACCTCATCCACCATCAAGATCAACTATACACTTTGATCATTTGCTGCTTTGATCATTTGCTGGCTCAAGATAGACAAAATCTGTCTTAAACATATAAGTATCGTATTACATACACGGGCTGGATCTGAAGCGAGGGTGACGCCCGCAGCTAATCCATTGTCATATATACATGTGCCTAGTTATCTATGCTGGAGGAATACCTAGTTGAGCATGCATCTAATCCGAATACTGCATATTACGTCAGAAAAGGCAGACCTCACCTCCAATGCTCAAGTTGCTACCACCGATCCTCTGTGCATCAACCTATCCTATTGATCTTGAGCACCACCTTTAGCAGAGCTCCCTTAAAGGTTAAACTCAAAGACATATCATAATCTCGAGCGACGGAGACCTTTGATACCACGAG
Source organism: Rosa rugosa (assembly GCF_958449725.1). Lineage (NCBI taxonomy): Eukaryota > Viridiplantae > Streptophyta > Magnoliopsida > Rosales > Rosaceae > Rosa > Rosa rugosa. The sequence goes on from NC_084822.1 coordinate 11,082,094, forward strand.
GAGGTGAATTCCTACGAGCAGAAGCAAATGGCTGCCCATTCAAAGACCCACAAAATTTGATATCCCAACCATCCACGTTCTTAGGGACACAAACATCAAACAGGACTTTGCCAAGTACACTGTGTGCACTAAGGCTCGGAGGATTAGACAGACAGGGTGATCTTTCTTTCTGTTCATCTTGTAATGACCCAGAGTCAGTACCATTTTGATTCTCTGCTGAACTCGGCAAGAAGAAGTGATCGCTTGGCTCAACTGCAACTCTTCTGAGGCTCTCATTAGAGTTAACGGCTGCTTTCTGGAGATCACAGATTAGTTCAGATATCTCATCATGCATGCCTTCCATGCTAGTCATTTCCCATTCAAGCTTTTGAATTCTTTGAGAGAAAACCAAAGCTGCCTTCCCAAGAAAATGAGTAACAGAAGACCTATATTGTATTGGATAATTCTTATAATGGCCTGAAATAAAAAGATAAGAAAAGAATTATATTACTTTTGTATCAGAGAACATAGAGGTCAACTAAGACTCCGAGAGTTAAAACATAACAACCCATGCGCAATTTAAATATGAGTAGGATTAAGTGTTTCCTAGTTTTTCCCATAATCTAGGAAGACTAAACACACCAATAATTTTGGTCATTTGTGTAGCTACCCTTTCTAACAACTATATCCGGGTTTCTGTATATCTTATATTGATTCCAAGGGGCAATGCCAGGTTTATGTTGTCAAGTACCAGAGCTTGGCATAAGTAGATCACATGTTTAATGCACAAGACCGACTAAGTAACAGCTGTACCACAGCTTATCACTTCTGCATTGATTTTGTTGGTTCTCTGTCTGTCAAAGATGAGATGGTATCCACAGATAGCTTCAGTCATGAAGATTTTTTTTTTTTTTTTTTTTTCTAAATATCATTCAAGACCGTTGCCCTTCGCCGTGAAGATAGAAATAAAGCTTAACACACCATAAGTTTGATGAAACCAAAACAAACACTGACATACCACACTCATGTATTTAGAAAGTATGTTGAAGGAGCACTAGTATTTTGTTAGTGCACACTTGACAAGACTAGAAAGAAGAGGTTTATAGACAAACCTAGGTGAGGGGAACCATTCAATTTTACAAGCTTGACATCACCTCCAAACTCTTGTAAACGTTGACTGAAAGTGCAGACAACATGATAGGGAGCGAGATCGTCTTTATCAGAGCACAAAATGAGAAATGGAGCACCCAAATTCTATAGGAAAATAATAATAGTAAATTGTTACATAACTGAGAGAAACAATCAAAAAAACATAAAGAAAAAAAGATAAACAACCAACGAACAGGTGTAGGGTAAAGGCTAATAAGAACTTACAACTGAAGAATACAGAGCCTGCCAATACTCAGCCCACTGGGATTCAAATCGAGTAAGATAAAGAGCATCCAAACCAGAAGCAATGCCTTTAGCAACCCACGAAACCAATTTTGATGAACCAGGCATCTTTAGAATGGTTGGGTGTAGAGCATAGTGTGTACCAAGGTCAGTTGTAAAATCAACCGGGCCGGAATCATATATGTGTCCGGTAATACATTTCCTCACCAATCGGTATTCACCCTTTACAAAGTTGAAAAAGATTAATCAGGATAGAGTTTCTAGAATATAACTTCTGATGGAATAAATAACCATCATCAACAAGAACACAACACTGAAGTGTTAACTGAGAGTGCTAAAGAAAGCATACCGGATACAGCTGGCCTTCGCAAATTCCTTCAATAATCTGCATTTACATATGCTAGAGTCATTACACACTACCACCATTGTAATAAACTCAGTGAAGACCAGTTAAGACTTCTAAGAAAATGCTGAAATTAATTATCAGTACCGATTACATTAGTATCTGTATTACGCACAACACTTACCTGAAAAACTTTGTACATACAAGCTTTAGTACCAGCAGAAAGACCCACAAAAACTACAGGACACGGCTTAATCCTTAGCTCCTGGAAAACCCAAAACAAGATGGATAATGAAGAATATATCCCGCAGAATAAACTTGACCAAATTAATACCACTGTCTAACGTATCCCAGGTCGAAAGCAAATTAAAGCTCGTATGGAATAAAATTTCACACCATGCTTAATTCGGGTTTTATTCGCCATTGGAAATACCGTAAACATAGTAACTATTATTCAAACAGTAATCAAATCAGAGGTCCATAAGCTAGTAAAATATCCATCAAACCCTAAGAAACATTCAAAAATTGAAAAACTAGTGAGAAAGACTGACCTCCACAAGCTCATTGAGGATATCAAATGCCGACGACATCGCCCTTTCGGGATAGAATCTGCACACAGTTGATCAAACCAGCTAAAAAAATCAGCAAAAAAACAAACACCAACCCAATCTCAACAGTCAGAAGCACAGACCAAATTCTCTACCGATTCCAGTAAAAAAATAAATAAAAAAAGCAAAGAGCTTATGCATGCTGAGGAAAATGTAGGGCTCGAGGGACTTACGCGTGGAGAAAATGGGCATGGCAGACGAGGGAGTTCCAACCCAGAGACGCATAGAGATTGACGTAGCTCTTCAAGTGTCGCTCGGGAATCGAAACCCAGGCGAAGATGACGGCGATGCCTTTGGAATCGGAGACCTCCTTTCGGCCCCAGTAGATCCCGCCGCCGCGATCAGAAGCAGCACCGGCCGACATGGCTCTCAGGCTTATGGGAGTTGAGGGAGTTTGAATTTTTTGGGGGAATTGGGAAATCTAGGGTTTAGAGGATTGGGGAATGGTGGTTGGGAGAGGGAGTGGTGAGAAGAAGAAGAAGAAGATGGGAATGATGATAGGAGCTGGTGGTGGTGGCTGGGCTTAGCATAGCTGGTCATGTTGTCACGGTCAGAGTCATGGGTCATGTGGATGGAGGTGGTGACCCACCTCTAGGATCAATACGCACCCCTGCGCATTTTAGGATTATTCGGATAGGATCAATTCTGCCACGTCGGATTATGTCTTTAATTTCTTCTTTCTTTTCCTTTCTTATGGAATCATTTTAGTCGTTAATTGTTTTTTAACTAAGACGACGGATACCGTTCAGCTTTATAGATAAAACTAAACTAAAATAAAATAATTAAAAAAATTCTTAGTAATTCCTTTTTAATTCCGTTCGGACGGATAGCATATCCACGGATGGAATGACATGTGTCCTCCTGTTATTTACCTGCAACTTTTTCATGTGTTCTTCTTACTCTATTCAATACTTAATTTCAATTTTCACCAAACAATAATACCGTTTACTTATCTTAAATTATTTATTATGATAATAAGCATTGTATATGGCGAGTGGCTTAGTGCTATATTGTAAGTATTTTGGCAAGTCCCCATTCAACACAAATTCTCCTGAGTGTACTAGGAGATTGAATGACCAAAGGCTTAGGAGAGGTCTTCTCTCCTACTTTCCCGGTTGCTCTAGGAGATTAAAGATCAAGCAAAGAGGTTGCAGTAGCTGACATGAATCGTGTGCATTCAAGGCAGCGTAAATCAAGTGACTGAAGAGTTCACTGATCTCGATCTAAGGTAGTCTGCATATCATATCATATTGCATGTGATTGTTGCTTATATTGTGGACCTAAACTGTTTGCAATCTTATCGGAGTTTTAGGAAAGAGTTTTTAAATATCTTCTCTGCATTTAAAGTGGTTTAAAATACATATCATATAAAATATCTCAAAAGATATCAATTGCATGCTGCTAGTTAATGTGGTCATTCAGTTGTAAGCAAGATAGTATTGTTGCTAGTTAATGTGGTTGTGTTGAATACCACTACTTGTAAATTGTAATCACTTTGTTTCATATTGGATTTGATTCTCGTGTAGGCTACGTTATAAGCCTCGCAGTGAAGTTTCTTCAGTGGTGAGGTTTACACTGCGTTAGTAAATAGTTGTGTCAAATTGTGTTTGTGTGATTGTCATTATAGGACTGCATATGTTGATCAGTCCTTAATCATTGTTCCATCTAGTGTTTTCATATATAAATTAGATTATGTTATTAAGCTTTGATGAAGTCGTGACCCCTTAAGATGATTTCCAGCCAAAAATAAGAATATAGTAAAAGACAATCATATTCATGACTGTAAACGTTTCTATCCGTGCTTCATTCTTTTGGTTTACTCCACATTTTCTATTATTTACTTATTTATGCTAATTCACCATTTTAATTCCACTCTGTGTCCGGTCATAGAATCAAAAACATCTTGACCAACTTAGCATTCTTAGCCCAAAAGAAAAGGCTCACTTCAAGCCCATCAAGAAAGTTTACATTGGGTACTTCTAATTGCACCAAAGAATTCAATCACTACACGCCATGTTACATTATCTTATTCCATACAAAAAATGGCCAGAAAATAATAACTTTAGCAGTTAAGGACAAAAAAACAAAAAACAAAATTATGTAAAACGACGAAGGATAATGGTGTGGCGATTCTTAAGATCCCACGAAGATCTTCCTTGTAATTTATTTTCTTATCAAAACAAAACGATGGTGTGGCTCAGTGGCGGGGTCGCCGATGTTTCCACGTCCATTGAAGCATGTGTCGTGGTCTCGTGGATGTTAGGGATGTGATTACGAGTTAACTGAGCGGGGAGGGACCTCGTCAGGATTTTGATTCCTATCATTTTCGGCTTTCAGATTTGTGTTGGAGATTTATGTTTTGGGCTTCATTGTTACATACAGGGGTTGTTTAGTTTTGGACCTTGAGGCTCTTATTTTTTCTAGGTTTGGTTGTGGAACTAGTCGTGTAAACAAACCAAGCCAATTTGAGTATTAAGGTGCTCATATATCAAACTTAATTAGTAATAGTGTTCAAGTTTGACTCGCTAATTAGTAATTGTGTTGGAGCCTGACCTTGCTAACTAGTTATGTTCAAGCTTAGGTTGCAAACCTTACTTAAAACTTGAGCTTGGTTTCGCTTGGTCAGTTTGTGTAACGAGCTTAAGCTTAGGCTTGGTATGTACCAATGAGCGGGAAACAACAATGAAATAAAATATTTAGCTATCTTTAGGTTGTTTAACTTATTTTGCATCAAGTACATTTCAACCATTTATCGTAGAGTCCACAGAGTTCAAGAAACTATTTTGTCGGACTTGGATTATTTGTTCAACGTCACATTTACACTATTTGAATAATGACTGCAGAGGCCCCAGACTTTGGCCAATTTAAAATTTTGTTTTATTTTTTTTAAATGAGTAATGACAAACTTCTTTTCTAAGGTTTAAAGAAAAAATAAAATCTTATCTAACATTGTGAAAAGAAATATTACCGTTGATATGAAAACAACACGTCATGCACCTTCTTTTACTAGTTTTTTTTTTTTTTGGTTACTTCTTTTACTAGCTTTGGATACCTTATTGCAATGTTTAAGTTTTAACTACCGCCTTTAATTTGGTGACGTTCAATCAAAGGGCAGTTTAATGGGCATAGAGGTGTGACCATATATAGAAAGAATAACAAGCATTTCATCAAAAGTATGTGTAAACCACACATGTCTATTTATATGATTAACCAATCTATCAAATATGGGTATGGCCTCATATCTAATTGTAACCTAACAGATATAATGAAGAGACATTTAACCAACCATATATTGTGATAATGCCTCAAAGATCAGGTAGCTGCAAGAGAGAGATATGTCACGGGTCCTTTTACAGAATTCAATGCTCATATATACCACCTTCTTTATTTAACGAGTTGATTTGATTTGGTAGAAGCTTCAGTTAATGGAGATACTCAATCAATTTGAAAAATTTGGTAGAAGTTTAGTTGCCAACTTCTTAAGTGCTTTAAACTACTCTATCAACCCAAAATGTTGGAGAGTCAGCTTGACAAATACTTGTGGAATTAAAGTCATCTTTTTTTTTTCTTTTTTAGTTTTTTCATTTAAGCAGCACTCTGCATATCTCAAACATGTCTCACATGTAAAGATATGCAAGCAAATGTGTATAACTTAAATTGATTATACAAATGTGTATAATCAAGCTTGATTGGCTATATGTGAAGATGTATAAATAATTTAATCCTATAAGCTGTTTTGCGAATCTATCACAACGAATATTTACACTATCAGAATCCAGAAATTATTCATCTATAGGTTTGTAGTGACATGACAGCCTATAGAACCAGCAAAATGACTTGTGATAAAAAAAACAAAAAAATAGTATATGATTGTCAGCAATTGATGAAAGTGATTTTTCAACAAATTTCTTTGTAATGAATAATTTTGTGAGTAACTTCTCAATACACGAAACTCCGTTTTTCTTTCGTTTAGTAGTGAGCTTTCAAATCGGGCAATTATTTGCAGAGTAAAGAATTAGGTAAGAGAAGCTTTGAGTGGAAGGACCATTCTCCCGCTAATGAGCAGATTAAGTTACTTGCCCAGAAAGGTGGTAGAGGACAGGAGTTGGCCAAAAATTTACCAAAACGAACACAGAAATCATGAAGTCTGGAAGAAAGCAAATTCCTTTGCCAGTATCCTAATCAGTTCCGTAAAGAGAGAAGCCCCCCCCCCCCCCACACTTCACTCGGGATCTCTGACTCTCTCTTGGGCAAGTGTAAAGAAATATATATTGCATTTGTACCGAAAAAAATATATATATATATTGCATCAGATCCAATGCAAACGCGAGGATGGTATCAGCACCTGCACGTGAACTCCTTCCCTTTCCAATTTTCTTTTATACATTTGAATTTTTTGTTATACTTTTTCTTTTCTTCTTTCAAATTAGAGTAATGGTAATTGCACTCTCCCTTCCCAGGCTCCCATCCTACGGAGAAACTCTTTGATCAGGCCGTAGTACTACTCCGACCGTCGATAGTCTAAGCTACTAGCAAGGAGATGAGCGTAGTGTGTTTTGAGGTAGAAAAATGAGATGTGGAGTGTTATATTTAAAAGTCTTTAGCAACATTCATTCTTACATTGTGAGAAGTGATGAATTTATTATTTTTAGGCAAAGTAGACTGAAAGTGATAGAAAATGCTACAATGAGCAATGAAAAGACGTTTGATTGGATATCTGGAAACAAAGTTTCTTATAACACAAGTGAGCTATAAATGATAATAAACACAAGTCAGCTCACGATTCTAGGCCGAATCCGCACACTTAATCAACCAATTCGTTTCAACTATTCCATCACTTACACTAAGGTCACGTATGGTTCGCGGAAAGTAAGCAACAGAAAATGAAACTTGTTCATTTTTCTTGCATTTGGGATATGAAAGGAAATGAAATATTTTCCTGAATGGAGGGAAAATAAAGGGGAAAGTGGTTCATTCCTAACTCCAAAGAAATCACTTTTTCTCATTCTCTTTTTGCATTTATTACTCACAATACATTATTTACAAAATTTATAACAACTTTCCGGATAACTTTCCTTACGTTACCAAACAACTGAATGGAAAGTCCTTAACTCCCTTCCCATAAAAAAAAGACAAATAAATTATTTTCATTTCCGTGAACCAAACGAGGCCCTAAATGATAAAATCAATAAAAATCCACTAATTTTCAATTTGGTGCAAATTGAAACCAACATGAAATCGAAAATTTTTGAACTTCATAGGAAGGGGTCATCGTGTTCATTGGTTTTTGTCATTTGGATCCTTAAAGGTACGAGTAGCCCCACAAGGGATAGAGACACTGGGATTAATTTACCAGTCGATACGTGTCCAATCATGCCAATGTACATGTACCTGCCTGCAGAAATTGTTACTTGTTAAATTTTGTTTACTCCGACAATGTCCTCTGCCACCCTCTCCCCCCTCATCCTCCTTCCTTCTCTGCAAGTCTGCAACACCAGCACGACAGACTCGTCACTCTATCATGCACTCACTCTCTGTTAGACCCTCTCCCTAAAAACGAATATTTCGATCGTGTCCGCCTTTTTCAAAAAGCATCTCTCTCTGTCTCTCCCCAACTCTAAGCGTACCGTTTTGAACGTTTCCTCTCCGCTCTGTTCTCATTTCTAGTACTGTACTATTGGAGCACCTCTCTACTTCCACCCAATAACAGAAAAATCTTACTTCTTTTCACTCGCTTCCTTTGCCACAAGTACATCCCATTTCTTACTTGCCTAAGTACATATTTACATCTCATTTATTACATGTCATGACATATTTCTTTCGGTAGTACTAGTACGTATGAAAATATGAATGAACATAGCAAAATTCCATATCATCATCATCATCATCATGTAATCAAGTTCCTGAATGAATGAGAAAATTTAGTTAATTTTAGTAACCTTTTTGTTTAGAGTCCACTTACATTATGTTTCACTTTTTATGAGCAAATGTAGGGGAAATCATTTCCTCCAGCTTCAAAAGTTGCCTTAAAGAGCTACTTGCGACTTAAATGTGAATAAGATATCCGTCCGAGTGGTCTATACTTTGCTTTTGTATAGGACTAAAATGGAGAAGCAAGATCATAGCCGTAAAAAAATTGTAACAGATTTGTAATTGACTATGCCGGCCTTCCAAAATGAGAAGCCAAAATGCTTCAATATAATACGGGCACTTTCTCAATTGGCACGTAGCTAGGCTAGGTTGGTCCCCGCTCTAAGTAACAGAACGAATCATTATCATCATTTGGAAAAAGCATATTCGGATAGGAAAAAGTCTCTGAGCAAAAGATGAAAACAAACAAAGGATAAGAGGGAGGGAGGGAGAAAGAAAACAAACAAAGGGTTAACCCCAGTAACAAACAGCCTGCAATTAATAAAAAAAAAAAAAAAAAAAAACTCCCAAAGCTGCATCTTTTTGAAGATGGCCAAGAGAGAATTCACGGCATGCACCACAGCCAAAATAGACCCAAACAAAACACACTTTTTCTCCAACATAGCCAACACTGTGCATTTGTCCAAAACAAAGAGCAAACAAACAAACCCAGAAACAATCGAAACACCCAAATTTAATTAATCAATTACTGGATCGATTTAACTATACGAAATTGTTTGTAGGGAGAAATTCACAGGATATATATATATTGAAAGGCACCAAAATCCAAATGCAGAAATTGTTTTCTAGCAAAATAGATTAGAAATTTGCAGAGGGAATTAGAAGCTTCCAATAGTAAGAAGAAAGCTGTACAATGAACACAGAGCCATATATGCAGTAGTGATAGTACTACTTCCAAAACAAAGCCATCAGATTAGGTTGCACGAAACTCTCTGTCCTATCTAGTGTCAGTTTATTATCTCCCCACCTCGAGGTTTTTTGCTCATGGCTTCAAACGAACCCACTGGTACCGGCCCTCCAACGGCGCCTCCTTCACGATATCAAAGTTGTACCTGCACCACCCAAAACAGAATCCGAAGAAAAAGTTGTTAGTTGGTTACGGCTGCTAAAATGCGCCTCTTGTGGAGTACACACAAAGGTTGCGAACCTTATCCTGCGCACTATGAATGAGTGAAAAATTCAAAATAAATATAAAAAAAAAATCAAAAAGGAGAAAAAATGAAAAAAGTACTCACTTTTCTGCGAAGCGCTTTTGCTCGTACTTCTCGGCCGTGGCGAAGAACTCTTCGATCTCGTCACTCGGAGGCGCTTTGCTAACCGCCGGCGACTCCATCTCGTCGGAGTTCTCCAGGCACAGCTCGCTCGACGGCGTCGTTTCTCTGCAGATTTTTGACGAACCGAAAATTGTTAGAATAGAGCGATAAGATTAACAGAGGCGCGCGTTTAACGTTTCGGTTCGAGAAATTGAAGAGAAAGAGTAAGGAATTTGAAGCGAATGGTACCTGAATTTATTGCCGGCCGGCGCAGTATAGACGGTTTCACAACTCTTGGCCTGCAACGATGAACACTAGCCTTTGAGTTTCAAAAATCGTCAATAATTAAATTTCGAAAATTAATTTTTCTAAAACATTAAAATCCAAGGAGAAACGTAAATTTTAAAGGAAAAGGAAAAAAAAAATTCAAAACTCATGAAATATTGCTTCATTTTCCAGCCGTTTTCGCACACAAACAAAATTCCGAAGCTCGGAGCTTAAGGAATTGAGATTCACCTCCAGATCCAGAAGCGGCGAGCTGACTAGAACGACGTCGTTGAACTCGTTGCTGGAGCAGCAAGAGGAAGAAGGAGGAGAGTGCTCGTCGGAGCAGGAACTCGTGGAACGAAGGAGCTTGAAACTGCGAGAATCGCCGAGCTGATGATGATGATGATGAAGCATTGTCTCCGGAGGCGAAGAAGCAGTGAGGATTTTCCTTCTCTTGGACGGAGAGTGGTCTTCGTCGGCTGCGGAGGCGGTGGAAGAGTCGACGACCGCCATTCGCTTACAGTCCGCCATACTTCTCTCTCTAAAAACACCGAGGAGAGAGAGAGAAGAGAGAGACGAGGGCGCACACGCACAGTGTGTGTGCTTGTGCCTCTGCTCTGTGGCTCTTTTTGCTATGTTTTGGTTTTGAAAGAGAGAGAGAGAGAGAGAGAGAGAGAGAGAAAAGTGGGAGATCCAAGAGGGATGTTGAGGGGAACTGTGATATTTTTTTTATTTATCTTTTTCGCTCTTGGACGGTTGAGATTTCGTTAATAAAGGCCCAGGGAAGAAAAAGAAAATATTTTTCGGGGTGGTGGTGGGGTCCACACCGTTTTTGGGGTTTTGGTTTGGTGTTAGCGTGTGAGCTTATTTCCCAAAATGTGGTCCTGAAATGCTGAATGGGTAAAAGGGGAGGGATAACGGTGCCGTTACGAAAATCCGGGTTCTTTCTATACCAATTTGGCGTTTGCCGGTAACAAAACGCAAAGTTGTGTGTGTCGTTTTGTGATTTCCCACTTGAATGTTAGTGGTAAAGTCGTTTTGTGCTGGCTGTATCGATTTCCAAATGTATATGCCATCTAACCTCTGTAATTCCAATAAATAGAGTATTAATTGTTTTTTATTTTTAAGATCCGATTTGTGATCACGACCCATATTTTGTTGGAGAAAAATGTTTTAGAGTATGTTTATCAATGCTAGTTGTTTTTAGTTAAGTTTTAGCTAAAGTGGTTAAAATGTTATTTTAACTAAAGTAGCTAAAATATTATTTTGGCTAGCCACTTTTGAAATGTGTCTGCATCAGTTCTCTATATTTTTATCTAGTTTTTTAATTTGTGTAATTTATTGAATAAAGAAAAAAAAATAGTTTAAATGTATTCATAAAATTCTGAAGAAAAAAAAAATATTTATAAATTACATATAATAACTTAAAATGAATATTTTAAATTAACAAAAATAATAGAGAACATCGTCTCGCTCTTGTTCTGTTACGCCCTATATCTAGATTTACACATTTATTGTTCATTTGGATGGTAAGCAATTAAAATTTTTACTTTTTATTTTATTTAGAACATTTAGGGGACCTAAAAAATGACTTTTTCTTCGCCTCAGTTTTCGGTGAAACTTCCTTATGGAAAGTTGTAGAGGCTGTTAAACCGAGTTCGAGAACACGTGACATGCTAAAATCGGAGCTCATACGAAGAAGTTACGATCTGAAAAACAGAAGTTACTATCTTAGGAACTTACTATAAATAGCAAACTATTAATTGAAACTTTCCATTTTTGGATGGAGACCCTAACATAACAATCTTTGTGACCTGATCACCGATCCGACTCGAACCCTGAGACCCGACGGGTTCTCCTTCGTTCGGCCACCCTAGACCGCCAGACTGGTCCCATCTGGAGTGCATCCTCATGCCGGCCATCTTTGCGGCCTTGGTTTCCACCTATCACCGTCGACGGAAGAGTTTCGAAGCAAAACTCAACTCGGCCGGCCGTATCCTTGACCCGGTTCAATCGCCATTTTCTGGCCACCTTCAGCAACGCCACCACCGGGGTTTTGAAGCCCATGCTCCGCTGATCATCCTAGTACAAGCCTTATACCTCGACTTGATCGGAGAAGCGAAAAAAAAAAATCAAATGATGCAACAAAAATTTCACCAAAACTTGTAGGCCGGGCATATGAGAGAATTTAACTAGTGACCTCCCACCAGGGAGGTACTCGACCACTAATGCTTCACGAAGGTGGCAAGCTCCCCGCCCTCCATCCTTGAAAGTCAATCGAAGCAGTCCATGACAAAAGTCAAACCGAAAAGAGTCTCAAGCTCTATATCCTTTACTAAAAATGTCATCCCAACCCCATTCCAGCCCTTTGCCCACACAGTAAGAACCTTTTGTAACTGAGCTGCTACCAACACAATATAATCTACTAGTTGGCTTCTTAAAGACAATGTTACTATTGGACGTACGTTACAGTTCGGTAACCACGAACCATCTCGTCCAACATATTTTATTCTTTGATTGGAAGTCCATCATTCTGATCAGTGAACCCTATAATGAAAGACCACACCTCGGTTGCATATCTCATGGGAAGGAAACCTCCAACATGTATGGGAATAATCAGGAAGGATGCACATACAATTTCTGTACCCTAATTATGTTAGGAGTGAACATTCCCTAACGTACCGAATCCAAAACCATCAATCCTACGTACCTACGACAAACTGTTAATATTAGTCTCCAAATTTCATAGAGACGTGTCTGGACCGTTCAACAAATGTCTCTTATCCTTACCATTTCATGTCAGAATCCTAGAATTTTCATATAAGGTAAATGCATGATGCCTTTTTCAACACATTCTTTTATAGTTAAGGGGTTGCACCCCCCAAATCAAATATGGAATTCCCTACTTGACATCCTTACGCTGTCAAAATCATCACTCAACTAACTTGAATATCGAAGAATTTTTCACTGGTGCACACAAGCCCCTCTGACCATACACTTTTAATTTGCATGTCTCTCAAGATCCACTCTATAAACTAGAATTCTTCCTATCGACTCTCTCAAGCACGTTTGCTCTCAATTACTTACCGACTTCAGTAAACATAGCATTAATATGAAACACCTAATAAGCTGACGATAGAGAGGAGAGAACGTAGAGAAAATTGTGAGATTTGTAATTCTCTTCTAGCACTAACACCAACACAAAAAAGATGGGTTAGGCATGAACAAGTCTCGTGGTAGCCTTCATTAATAGCACTGAACAAAGCACGAAGCTTTGATATGCAGGAGCGGCTCTGGATGTGTCCGGGTAGTTCCGCCGCACAAGGCCTCCTCCTCTGATTTTGTGACACCTCAGTAAATTACCCCATATATATTTTGAGAATGTTATGATGAATTGAATGGTTTATGTAGTTCAGTTGGCATATCCATTTTGAGTTCGAATCCCTGTTGCACCTTGATTTTTTCCCTTCTTTGTTTCTTTATTTTTGTTGCTTTGCCTTCTTTTTTCCTCCTTGACTATTTTTCATAACCTTTTCTTTTTAACCTATCGGGTTCGAATCCCTGTTGCACCTTGATTTTTCGCCTTCCTTGGTTCTTTTTTTGTTGTTGCTTGCCTTATTATGTTCCTTTCTCCTTTTTTTTTTCTTTTATTATTTTTTCATATCCTTTTCTTTTTAACCTATCATAACCAAGGACTAAAATATCTTCAATATCCTTGATATTTTCTCAAAATTTCCGTTTTTCACAAGCACCTATATTAATTTTCACATTTTTCTAATATTTTATTTTAAGTCTATTTTTAGTTGATTATACAATTTTTATGTAAAATTTTGACAAAATTTCCATCGATATTCGATATTTTCTTCAAAATATCATTTTTTCGAACTATCGATATTTCATTATGTCCATGACTTTCAATATTTTAGTCATTGATCATAACACTTGTTTCATAATATATTATATGCAACACAATAATTTTATTTATTTATTTTTTCAATGGAGGCACAGTTATTAATAAAATTTCTCGTACATTTTTGCACCAAGCCTCCAAAATTTCAGGACATGCCCAGTTGATATGAAGCTGGTAGCCTTCTTGAGGACGCACCAAATGCGATCTACCACCGCAAATGATGGTGGAGACATATATAGTAGGGAAGGCGCGAGCCACCTACAAATGACAATGTTGCCGTCAGAAGGGCATCATCATAATCTACGAATTTGAGTCCTTGGTGTGCTAGGCTTGATTAAAAATTTGAGGGTTTTATTTTTATTTTTTCTTATTTTTTTATTAATTTTTTTTTTTCGGGTTGGTACGAATATGTGTTTGTTTACTCTTGCTTTATTATGTTATCCACACGTATTTATTTTTGCATCTTAGTTGTTTACCTCATGTAGTTCCTTCAAGAATCAAGATTATTGTAAACTTCGGAGGTTCCACAACTACACGACATCTTTTGGTATCTGTATATCTGAAGCTAAGCAAATTAGACTTAATTTGTAGGTTTCCTTCGATGTATGCATGGTTTGCATGAAATTTCTGCCTTCTCAAAGAAAAAAGAAGATATCAGTTTGTGTGCACTGCATTAACTTACTCGAAGGCCAATTAGCTAAACATGGCTTTTGAACTGTGATCAAATATCTGTTTGATTCTCTTTATCTGAATATTTGAATAAGAGAATAATTTCTGCCTCCTAATTTTTCTTTTACTCTTTCGACCTCTATGTACTCCAGAACAGTTGGAGAGAGTTATCCAAATTAAAAATTCAGTAAACGTTGCCCTTAGAATCTATCCATACAAGCATAGTTGAAAGTTGAAACTAGTTTACCGGTAGCACATGAAGGGGTATGAATTTCTAATGCGATTTGAAATGGTAAAATATACCTTTTTAATAAGGTCGTAGATATTGAAAGTTTGATATATATCGTCGGTCGTTTAAACGAGCTAGTAATTGTTTAACTCTATACAATAACAGTAGTCGTACTGTAAGGATAGATCTGGTCGGATTCTTGCTCTTAATAAATCTGTGTACGGGAGTATCAGATGACTCAAGTAGCTCATCTTAAAGTTGAGACCACAAGAAGAAGAAGAAGATTGCTTCCATGTAATAAACATATTGTGGAAGGTGAATTGATTCGAAAATGAGTTTCATTTTTTTGCGCCACTCTACAAGCAAGACAAGATATACGAAAAGAACACCCCCTCTCATAAATTGATAGTTGCCAAAGCCACAGAACGTACAGGGTTGCGTTGTAAGAATATTAGTGTTGGGACTCGGGACCAAAGCTGGCCAATATGTAGATTGAGAGATAAAATTCAAATTTTGCTTCTCTTTGTTTCTTTCTACTTTCACTAGCTAGTAGTAATCTTCTTGTGCTGAAGATTGTTCAAATTTAGATATTTGGCATCTGATCTTCTCCTTTTAACTTTGATCGATTCGGATGCTAACGTAGCCATCTAGCTCTCTCTCCCCAATTCCTTCTATATATCCTTCGATTGATTTTCGTTTCGATTCCGGGGAAGTATAAAATGAAGTTGAATCACAGTATGTGAATCTAACTCAACTATGATATCACAGAATTGTGTGCATATATGATCAATTTCACCTTCCATTCTTACTTTCTTAGTGTACTTTCTACGCCACCAATACTTTACTAATATACTACTGTAGCTCGTAGGTGTTTAATGTTGTGTACATATATGTATTTATGTGTGTAATATGTCACACTCATCCTGACTGTGACAATTAGGCTTGAGACTTAGGACCTAACATGCATGTAATAGACATATCATGCTACATCTTTCTACCAGTAAAGTTTTTTTTTTAATCTCTCATATCAGAACAGATATATGTGAACGTTGGGTATGCAGCAAACTAGCTAATTAATCAAGCAATTGGAAAAACTCCGACATCTTCCTTCGAAACTTTGAATTCTGGCCTAAGATGCATGTGAGAGCAATTAATTGCTGGCCTCTACAGCTCTACTGCATGTGTTAGAAGATAGAATCTCATATTAGAAACTCTCTAAGCCCGGTAGGTCTCGTTCAAAAGCCACTTTAGTTGATGTGTCCCAATCAATGTGCTCGGTAATGATGTTGTCATCACTGATGCGCAAGTTGCTGAAGTTTATTTTCAGTGTCTTGAGAAAGAAAAAAAGAGATTATTTCTGACACCGGTGCATTTGAGTTTGCTAAGCGCTTTTGCGTCAAGGGTGGACGCGTGGATTTATATGCCATGGCTGCGGGTTGTTTGCTTGCTTACCATCATCCATATGGTGGCTATATGTAAAAAATATCCATTCATTACGAAGGTTCATGCAAATCAAGTAACATGTTAGATCTTGAGCTTCTAGCTAGCTCCACATATTATTGATTGGTTTTTAGTTAGATGTCTCGATTTCTACAGGCCGGAGCCACAAGCTTGCATGAAAACTTCACTACTCATTATGGCTTTCTTTGATATATATCATCAAACCGGAGTTGGCCGGTAGGCTATAAATTGATCCACCTGCAGATTAAACCTAAGATCTTAATCTTGGTAACTGGAAATAAATTGGTTAGCTAGATACTACTGGATTCATTTAACTAGGGGCAGCTGATTCATAAGTGAGTGTTTATTAGGAGCTGAAACACCCAACTGATTCATTAGGACCACACTCCAAGCTCTACTTCTGGAATGTTGGGTGAGAAATTGAGAACGGTACTGTACTCAATGGGTAACCGTAATCTGTGCGTTCTTGCTCAGCTACATGTATGGCTATGGTATGGTGAGAAGTGAATGGACCACCATCTTCAAAAGCTGGGATAGTTCTACCTTACTTCTGAATCACTAGAAACAAGGTTATTCATATGTCATGAACTCATGACCGTCCTCAGCACGTATCATTATTACACTTCATTTCTATTAAACGTTTCAGCATATATATGATCGATCGATGTTGTTAGACATTACATGCAGCCTATTAGTTGGGGCTGGGTAGGAATATTGTATATCTAGCTTAAATCCTCTTTCGCGTCCACTGTACATCAACCTACACGTGGAGAGACACTTACATTTTTCCATAGTGATTGATAGAGAATTACGGGGTAACACTCTTATACCATGTTAGATAACCACCAACCCTAGCTAGAAGCCTAAATTAAGTTTTAAGAAATGGGCAGAGGATCGATGTACATCAAGTTGACAAATGCATGACAACTCCCTCAGCGATCACCCCGCAATGTAGCTCAATGAATTGATTAGTTATTAATTAGTAACTAAATCCTAACAGTGATTAGCGTGGGCATGCATGTCTAAGCTAGCTCTTAACTGTTCTTGTAGATGATTGGTGGATGAAAAAGAGAACAATCAATTATGGAGGAAAAACTACCTGCAGCCTCAAATATCTCTCTTGTTAATAGTAGTATGGTAGGTGTGGTGGCCCGGCAATTCTGACAAAGCTTGCTCGATCTGTATTGTATGTACCTTTGGTTTGGGAATCTAGCTAGCTAGACGCTAGTACAAATATGAACTAATATTAATGGTACACAGCAGAGTTCTGAAATGCACAGGCTGGCCGGTGGGTAAATGTTGATCGGTGAGTTTACAGATCTACTGAAATACTGTCAGTAATAATATCAGGAAGTTGAAACAGGAAGCTATTAAGTGGTTTAATTCTTCTTCTTTTTTTTTTTTCTTTTTTTTTTTTGAGAATGGTTTAATTCTTCTTTAAAACAGAGAAAGGAAGGGAAAATTTTATTATTCATAAAGTATGAGGAAGGACTAGACATGCAGAGGCGGCTGCCATCCAAAAGAGAGACTGTCATTCATCAACTAGCGTAGTTACAGATTGGATGAGCTGAAAGAACCCAAAAATCAGAAATCTTAATTAGATTAGATTAGGGAGTTTGACACTAATACCAGTCCATTTATTATTTTTGTTTAGTGAGTCGTGTCATACTTGTGTTCGTGCCAAATCATTGCCAATCCAAACCCCTATAAGTCTATAACTAAATAAGTCATGTTAACATGTTGGAGTTTATTGCAAAAATATGATCAATATTGACGGTTTTCCTTTTCTTTTTCTTGTTTTTTCCTGGGCGTCTTTATGTGGACTGAAAAGCTAGTAACAACTAACATTGGTAAAGAAAAAAAAGGAAGATCGACCTAACACTAATCACTATGTAGTAAATACAGTTAATTTTTCAGTTTAACTACGAGATATCCATACTCCAAGGCAGGTCTAAGAATTCAGGAGTTCAAACATTCATGACGCTTGAAACCTTTTAGTATATTGAACTAATTCCTTTTTTTTAACCAATCGGTATAGAACAATTATTAAATGAACCTAAACTAAAGATGCATAGCACACTAGATAAATGCATTTCAATCAATTTTTTTTTTCATGCAATTGAGAACCAACACTAAATTATAAAAAAGCCAAT
The DNA here is from genome assembly GCF_958449725.1 of Rosa rugosa. Lineage (NCBI taxonomy): Eukaryota > Viridiplantae > Streptophyta > Magnoliopsida > Rosales > Rosaceae > Rosa > Rosa rugosa. The sequence goes on from NC_084822.1 coordinate 11,100,289, forward strand.
AATAGAAAATTAAATTCATAAGATGCATACAACAATATGATAGAATTTTTTTTTTTTTTTGAACGCGTGGGGTGTCAGTCCATTGAAGTAAAGTAGGAAACATTGCAAGAGATGACTCACCCAGACTCCGGGCAACGACAGAAAGAGTCATGAATGAAAAATCTAAGCCAAACCTAGACTAATCAAACATAATGAATCCATGAGATGAAGCTCAAGTGCTGTAGAAACCAAGTTCGACACTACTAGGATGGTCTCCGACGACAATCAAAAGACCATCCCAATTTATTCATGTTCCCAAGAAGCAACCCTACACTAGGGCACTCATGAGAGTGCATTCCTCCAGATCAGGGCGAAAGTCATTTTAAAGTAATAGACCTATTTTAACTTTGGTTTCTTTTGAATTACAATATGATAGAAACTTGAAACTGCAATATTAATTATTAATAATAGAATTTATCCAAAAAAAGAAACTACTGAAAAATAGAAGAGAATTGAAGAAGCAGTTGGAATTGAAACTAAGACTTCTAATCATTATGTTTCGTTATAAACTTTTGCCTTCTTATTGGCATGCAAAATTGGAGCAACCTAAATCGTGAAAATGAATTTGGAGCTAGATGACAATTCCTTCACTTTCAATTTTTTTTTTTTTTAACTTTTATATGGGAGGCTTTCAATTATGAACTATTACTCGCGAAAGATCAATTAATGCATCACTATTTTAGTTTTTATTTTTATCGCTGCGATTTTAAGAAACAATGGCAGAGAGGCGTAGTGGTTGTCAGGAGAGAGAAAGAAAGGCATTCTTTTATTATGATTACTATTCTATTGATGAAAAGTTCATTGAATTAGCGATTGAAATCGCTTAAGAGGACATCCCAATAGGGAGCATACAAAGGCCAGAAACGCCTAGGTCTTAAAACTAAAGTAGAGCAAACTAGAAGATGTACTACATCAACCAATTGCATGTTCTTGTAAAGCTCAATTCTGAAACTTTTCTAGAAACAACTAGCATATTTTGAAGGTAAATCTTCATCGTCCACAAGATAATTACCAACAACGAAACCATTGTCATGACCTTGAGAATTGTAGACCCAGCATTCAACACTTGAGATTTGGGTATGCAGAAGATCAGCAGACCAAACAAAACTAGACTCGACCCAGCATAAGGGACACTGCACGCCAATGCATGCAATTGTGGTACTCACAGTGCAACTATACAGAGAGTTTTTATAAAATCTAGAAAGGCTCAATCCACCTGAAATTAAGTCAGCAAACCCGAACATGTAAAAATAGCATAAAAGAACAAAAACTCAGGTCCAAAACCACCTGGGTCCCAAATCCAGACCCATATGGAGAGGTCTGTCCCAACAGAAGGTTGAATTGGACCCAGAAGCAGCCCAAATTCTCGAAAGGGTGATTTGATCTGGACACCCAAGGTCGGGCACCCTAATGTTGCAGCCTATTGCCGTTTAAAGCTGCCGTCCTCTGTGCCTCGACCGACCACGACTTCATGCACCTTCTGCCTCCATGCAACACCACCATCAGCATCATAGCTCGGAGTCTGAGAGGCCAAACCCAGAGCTCGAGCGACCAAGACCAGAATAGATAGATCCCCCAGTCGCGGCTACGTAAGATCTCCTCCAACCCAGGCCATACCAGCATCTCTGACGGCAACCGCGTCAAGGCCACCTACCAGAGAAAAAACCAGCCAATGGTTGCCAATGACCTCACAATCCAGACAAGTGCCGCCATCCATCTCGACCAGTCCTTCCGAGATCCACTACATTGGAACCGAAGTCCACCCTTTAGCCGCCCTCTTCGTGGCCGCCCTCGCCAACCAATAGAAAACCAAAGGAGATTTGCCATGGCAGATTTGTACCCATCAGGAATGCACCAGAAGAGAGAGGTCAACACACGCAATCGTTTTGGGTGATCGAGAAAGGTAGAAACACTACTGAGATTGTGCGCAACATGCTCGACACCGATGACTGCGTCGCTAGGGTTTGCGAGAGCGAGAGCAAGAGCAAGAGCAAGAGACATCTGATATTTTTTTCTTTCCCTATGGAATTATAGAGATATGATTAGTATTCTATTAAATACTTATCAATTGTTATCTTATTCTCAAGCACGAACATAATAGAGTCTATTTGACTCTTTTTTATATAACATTGGAAGTGGAATTGAACCGACTTAAACCTAACCCATTTTTCCATATTCTCTCACCACTTAGGCTAGCCGCGCCCATAGGCCGTCCTTAACGTTATACAAGCTTTTCACGAGCTTTCAAGATGAATATATTAAAGTTCAAACTTAACTCGCTTTCTCCATCAAACTTAAAATTGAGTTCAACCTCAACTCATTATTTCTTTAACGAACATGAGTTGAACGAGAACCGAGCTCAAATTAAATCCAACCAGTTTACGACCCAAAATGGAAGCGGTTTCTCTCCCATTTTTTATATGCACGCAGATTCTACCAAATTTTTTATTATTGAAAAAATCATTCGACATTCAGACTAAGAAAGAAAAGGGATGTCAACGTACATTAACTAATAAACCTTAGCAAATATGTGGCTCGCACAGAATGCGAAGCAAAAGTCACCTTGTTGGAAGCTACGTACCAGTAACTGCAATCAATCCCACCAAGGTCTACACGATCACATTTATATTCATCAACTGTCCACTGCAGACTGATCTGCACCATGTTTGGAAGGCGCTGCAGCTGCCTCTCCTCCTGTAGCAGATACATTCTCGTCCTCTACTTCTGCTTACCCTTCATCGATCATATTCTGGCTCATCTTCCTTCCCCAAGAGCCCAAACTCAAAGTCACAAATTCGGCTATGACTTTAATTTTAACAACACCAACAATACTTTCAGCTACAACCTCATCATTGACATGACCAACAGAAATCCCAACAAAAAGAAGAAATTCGCTCTTGTAACTATGACTTCGTCACCATTTACCAAGGCCACAAGAACACCACATCAATGTGGTCGTTGAAGGTCACAGTTGATGAAGTTTGGGAGATGCAGAGTTCCTAATTCAACAACGGGACTTCTGCTTGATTTACAGTATTGACGTGCAGCAAGGTTAAGAAGCGCAATCAAACGTGGTATCCATCAATTGCACACTAAGGGTTCCATTGACTTCCAGTGGAACATATTCTTTTCACGATCCTGATATTTGATGACGATCTATAATAACGTTTTCCATTCTATTACCTCAACTGTCAAAAAGCAGATTGATTATTTTATGAGTGGCTATGCTAGCCGATCATCGATCTTTTGTAATGGGAGTGTTGATCGATAAGTTGCCTCGTGTTGTAAAATATTCTGGCAACTTAAGGGATTGTTGATAAATTGTATCATATTTTATCCAACTGATGAGCATATGCTACGAACTCTTAGAGCCATCCTTAATTATTTGCAGTGTGGATTCATAAAACATGAGGACTTGAGGATATAAAGGAGGCCGCTGCCTGTGATGAAGTGAAAGGTGCACTGTTAGATAAAAGTTAGCAGAGAACCAACTGGAGCTGAAATTGATCTGATATGTCTGGAAACAACCCTGTTTAAGCTATGACCTATCTATTTGACTTGAAGTTTATAAGGTTGTATTCAGTCTTCCTGAATCCTGAGCAAGCAGTATCCATTATAAGGACGTTACAGCCAGGTTGTGCCGCTTACTTGCAGAACTTTATTCAATTGGCCAGTTGGGGACTCTATTACCTTTAGTGATGAACAAAGGCCTCTCTTTATGCTGCTATATATGGTCTTCCCATGAAGGAATCAAGGAAGACAATGTACAAAGATGAGAAAGCAAAAGATGTTCCTGCGGTGAGTTACATACTCAGATAGGGGAGGCCAAAATCAATGAAGCTGAAACTGTTACGACTATATACATGCAGTGGAAAAGTTTGTGTCTTTGCTGTCTCACTTTGAATCCAATCGTGGATGCATTTGTTAGAACCTTATGAAACTTCAAAGTGCTTACTAGTTTTCCCCTTGGGATATGCAAAAACCAAACCGGCCAAAACCAAAGACAATTGATTAGTTTAGTAAAACACTGATTTGTCATTTGTGTTTAATGTTGAATCAAACCTATTCGGAAATCGAAATCAGTCTAGATTGGTTGACCAATTGCTCAAACTGACGTTAAATTTGAACCAAACCACCAGTTGTATGTTGAACCCAAAAGAGTACTTTCTCCGAGATATATACAATTGCTATGTAAGAGAAAGCACTTGGTGTTCTCCTTTTGTAGCCATGGTTTTCTCGAATATTGCTTCGCATCTATAGATAGAGTTGAAAACTAGATGAAAAGTCGTCTACAAGAATATAAGTTTAGACAAAAAAGGAGAAATATGAAAATAGTCTTTTTTATATTGTCTACATTGTAAGCATTGCTTGAGTTATTGATCCATCTAATCAAATCGCCTCTAATTGCGTTGGTCAATACACAAATTTGTATTAGTCGACATTGTCAACATAATTTAATAAACCTGAGAAAGCCACATGCAGTTCGAAGCAAAAGTGAGCTGTTGGGAGCTACCAGTAAGCAGTTACTTGCTGAGCACCTCCTTCCGGCCTATTTGACTTTGAAGTAGCAGGCACATGCCGTACAGCCATTTTGATCACTATAATCATGATCATCAAATCATTACACCTATATTTATGCATATACGTTATCACATTAGATTCCTCAATTGTTCCACACCATGTTTGGAAGGCGCTCTAGCTGTTTTTGCTGCTTCTGTAGCATATACTACATTCTCATCATCTGCTTCTCCTTGTCCTTCCTCATATTCTGGCTCATCTTTCTTCCCCAAGAGCCTAAATTCACAATCACAGATGCCTCTCTGACCCAATTCAATTTTAACAAGACCAACAACACTCTCAACTACAACCTCGCCATCAACATCACAATCAGAAATCCCAACAAAAGGGTGGGCATCTACTACCGCCGCATCCAAGTCATTGCCAACTACCGAAAGAAGAGATTTTGTCTTGTGACTTTGACTTCCTCACCATTTTACCGAGGCCACAAGAACACTACAGATGTGCACGATGTGCACATTGAAGGATCACAGTTGATGAAGTTTGGGAATGCCGACATTTCCCAGTTCAACAAGGAGACTACTGCCAGAGTTTACAGTATTGACTTGCAGCTTGCTCTTCGGATAAAAGCCAGGTTTGGCAAGTTGAAGACACGCAATTACAAGCCTTATCGCAAGATCGATTGCAAACTTAAGGTTCCATTGAGTCTCAATGGAACATATGCAAATGGCTTCAAGGCTAACAAGTGTAGCAACGTTTATTTCTTTCACAATCCTGATATTGATGAAGATTAATACTAACGTTTTCCATTCTATTATCTCAATTGTCAAAGTGCTGATTGATTCATGAGTGGCTATGCAAGCAAGCACTTTTCGTCTTTGTTTATATTCTCTTTTTATCTTCTTCTCTTTTCCATCTGCATTGTGGTTTTGATCTAACCCATTTAAGCATCACCGGCCAGTTTACAAGAGATTGAGGTAGCATGAACAAAGATGAACATAAAAATGTACAAAGATGAAAAAAGCAATAGAAGTTCCTGTGGTGAATTACATTTTCAGATACTCATTGAGAGGAAAACCCAGTGATGCTGAAACAGTTACGACTATACACCATGCAGTGGAGAAGTTTGTCTTTGCTTCCTTACTTTGAATCTAATGGGGATGTACGCCTCGCTGAAGTTGATTTGGGAAAAGAATATGTTGATGTCCCTGTAACTTAACGAATCAACTCCCAATGTTGACAGGGTTTCTTTTATGAAAAATTAAAGATATTTGGCGAGTCGCTTGCTGATATACTGTTATATCCCACAGACGTTGTCATGGACAAGAAATTGAAACTAGAAGATCGAAGAGAGCTTTGTTTTTAGAAGGTGATAAATAATCTAGGTCTTGATAACGTCTGTGATGCAAAGCCATTACTCGACGGGAGGGATATAAAAGACGTTTTGCCAATTAAATCTAGGATGCAAGTACTTTCTGTTGTCAATAAATGGGCAACAGAAAGTACTTGCATGGCAGCTTGCTCATTCTTGAATGAAGGAAACACATTCTTCAAGTACCGGATCTGCTGGAGATGTTGAGGAATTAAGCAGACCCAAAAACAAGACAAGCAAAACTCCAACAAAATGACATGTTTTACTGGGTCAAAAGAATCGGATCCTCACTGGTCAGTGTAAAGCACATAATTTCAGTAGCCAGACATGGTACACCTTTAATGCATTCCAAAATTTCTTTTCTAATCTACTATGTTGTATTGCTTTTCTATGTGGACGGGTGGAAACAGAAACAACACATCAGGCGCCCGTTGCTGTATAAATTAGAACAGCAATGCACGAATGCCTGTCTTAGAGGGCTTTCTTCACTTCAAATAAGTTTGATCTTTCCTTTTGTGCTGCATCAACATCATCTGGAGATGCCACTGCAACAGCAACCCCTTTGTCTTTAACTGCATCAATTGCATTTGCAAACTCCTTGAAGTCCTTCAAGCTGTGGGACAAAGGCATAGTAAGTAAAAAATCATGAATATAATAATTCTTCATAAGCATCTGTCTTAAAATAATTAAATGTTTGGTATAACAATCAGCATCTTAGTCCCTTCGGGGACATCCGATCAGCATCTTTACCTTGTTGACAATATCTCTTCTCGCCTAATTTTCCTTTCCTCATCTGAAACTCCCAATAAATACCGCATCAAACTGCAGAAAATAAAAAGAAAACTAGGTTAATGGTAAATACAGAAACATCTGAGGGGATCACAAATGAGTTTTTATGGCAGGTTGTATAAGTTCACCAAATTGTTTCCATCTACAGGCATATTTAAAGATAAAACAATTGTTTTCTCGTTCCCTTTTGTATCATAATGGCTGATAAGAATCTCTATAGAAAGAGGAAGTTATCTCCACATACCTACTATAACCTTTGGCATCAGGAAGCTGGTATGAATCAACATCTCCAATTGTTCCAATGATGGACTTTGTGAGAGTTTCTTCATCCAAATCTAGTTGGCGTAGAAATTCCCCAGTTCCATCATATATATCAAGTGTCTTTAACAAGTTGGGGTCACGATAAGATAAGAAGGAGAACACACCTACATCAAATTCGACAATGTTAGGTTCTGATAGCACATAAAATTCCATACAAACATAAAACAGATGATAGTTATACCGGAGTGACTATCGAAGTCGCAAAAGCCTCCATATGCTCCACCACTAACTCGTACACGATCCCACAACCATGTATTACTTATGTATTTAGAGATAACATATGCACTTCCATTAAGTTGATACCCAGTGTCATAAATGTTGGCTGCTTTTCCAACATAATTAACCTGTAGAATGTAAGAGGTTAGAATAATTACTCCAACAAATATGGAAAAAAGAAACGTGCCGATAAAGAATTGCACTCTAACCTGAGTAGGTATAACAATGGCTTCATTTATAGAAGGTAATCGAGCATTCCAAGTAGTTGTTGCAAGGGGAGATTTGAGAGGCAGCAAATTAAGAAATTCGCCAACAAACTTCTCAGAGTTGGTAAGATTCTTTCCTTCAGCAGTCATATTAATCAAGCAACCCTCCTGTGAAAGTAAGGACTTGCGAATCTCCTCAAGAGATGAAGATATTCTCTCCCAATCATTATCAACTTTTTCTTCAAGAGCTTGTAGAAACTCCAAGTAACTATGTAGACAGAAATTACACAAACTGTATCAGAAACTGTATTGGTAGAAAGAAAGAAAAGAGTTGATTTCAATGTATATATAGATTAACAAGAAATCAAAAATCTAGAAAGCTTTTCACAATTATTCATCTCATAAAAGTGGGGAAAAAAATTGGACTCGATCTTAAGCTCTGAGACAACTAAATCGCAAACTCCACGCCTCTGATGGTACACTTCAAAATGAGAAGATAGTGGACACTTGGCCAAGATGTCAAATCAGTAGAAAGTTTCGGTCCAAACCTGAAACCACCCATTTGTTCAGAAATCCACCCCGCAACATTTAGCTTTGCATCCATCCTTGCAGCAGCAATTCCATGACCGCTACCTCTCAATCGGTTCTGAAAAGGAGTACCATAAACTCTTTAAGCTGTGATTACTAATATTAGGATCCCGTTCTGTTGAAATGTTATTTTATAAAACATAATATACCTCCATTCTAGCTTTGCTTTGGGAAACAAACTGCTTAAACCGCTGCTGGTCTGTAAATTGGACTTCTTGAAGAATACAGTTGATCTGCAATAACATATTCATTGGTCATTCAAATATTTCTTTTTGAGAGTTATTCCTCTAGCCAGGTGCATAAGCAGTTTCCTACATCTGATTATTGTAACCTCATGGTGCCAAAAGTAGGACACGAATAAAGCATCACTGTGAATGAAAAATTGGGACCTTAGTGCAACAATTAATCAAGACGAGTTCTAAGCAATAAGTACTAACAGTATAATGAATTATCTAAGTACATCAAAATCTTCACATAAATTAATCCATAAGTAATGAAAACTGAAATTAAGCGTTTGGGGGGAAAGAAGAAAAGAGAGGGGGGAGGATACCAGATGAAATAGATCAGCCGCACGTCCTGCCATGGCTTTGCCTCGAACAATTATATGGCTACAGGGATCCTTCTTGCCCCGGACAGATGATGTCAGTGGATAAACTGATATCCCTCCAGTTTTTCTTCCAATCAACTGATTAAGTTCCACAAAACTCAAATCTTTGGTTCCCATCTCCAGCAATGATTGACTGTTAAGAACATCATGATACAGTCAGCCAATATTTCCCCCAAAGAAAGAATTTTATTCTTAAATAAGCATGTAAATCTTGACTGGTACTTTGTCCATAATCATAATTATTAAACGATGTCAGTAAAAAAAAGAAAGAAAAAGAAAAAAAAAAAAGATCCACTAGTCTGTGGCTCTGCAGTATTCATGTACTACCACTGCTACTACTACTACTGCAGCTGATTTCTCATTAAGGTTTGATATATAGAATTGTCTTTTCTTTTCTTGGCACGATGTGTTGATACAATTAGTGGAAACGAACATGAGTATCTTATTCAACAGACAGGGTATTCACCCTGAAATGTGTAGTCTTGTAGTTTACAGTATCTATACATGTATTCCCCTAAATTAAATAGGTAAAAGAAAGAAACAGTTATGTGCAGTTTGCTGTAAACAACATATAGTCGACTAATTATGCATAATTCCCATGGATGAAAAGTCTCATTTTTCCACAAGGGGTTTCAGAAATGGGCAGACAAGTTTTGGTTTTAAGTACCAAAGACACCATGTAGCTATAGATCAGGGGTTCTAAACAAATGATAGCATTGCCCGCGAGACTGACATAATTTAAGAATTGAAGAGACGTTTTTTTAACTAAAAGAGTCGCATAACAAAAGACTAATAAAAAAGGGCATTAGAATCAGTTTCTCTCATTGACTAATCTGAGGGAGTTGGTGTGGAACGGGGATCAACCTAAGCCTTCTCCATTTTCTTAATTAATGACAGGTAACTGAAACTAACACAATGACAAAGTATATCTAACAAATGGGAGCATTCCAGTTTGGTCCCTAGAGTATTATGTTTTACCTTGACAACTGGAGGCTAAAGTAGAAATCTTTTGTATGAATTTTATATCCCATAAACTACCAGATAGTGAAATTGGAGAATCAATTAGTTTGTGCTCACATAAATTACCATGGAAAGCAAACTAAAATCAATCAATTTTTGAGTTTCTTCAGAAGTTGACCTTCCATTAAGAAAAGTTCATCTGTAGAACATCATGTTATGAATAGCAACTAAGAAATTTCAAGTGACTCATATTGAAGACAACATCTTACCAAAAAAGAGGTACCAAAGGAAGGAGCTCTTGCTTGAGTGAACTCATATTGAACACAACTTCAGTGTAGAGAACATCATTTGTGAAAAGGTCATGCTGCAAAACTTTAACTCCATTGATATCCCCAACCTACATTTAACAGACATTTTCTTATTTATTTACTTTTTTTTTTAACTAACCAATGAGTAACTTGTATGACACTGGAACACAAAAAATTTAAGGCGATGTTAACCTCTGTGGGAACAGGAATAGGTTCCTTTGGAATGTCAAGCAAAGAGAGGCTTGGAACACTTCTCAGAGCTTCTGGTGGATCAGGAGTTTCCTGCTTCAGTTTCAGTTCTTGTGTAGCGCGTGCTAGCTCAGCAAGATCTTCTTCCGTCATACCTGCTTTTACTTTCTCCAAAATTTCTTTCTCAGCTGCTTCATCACGAGAAGCTTTTTCTGGATCAGGCTGACAAAGATCTTACTAGTTAGGAGTAATGAAATGAGCAAGCAAGCTTTGGGAAAAAAATATACAACTGATTACCTGCATTTCTACCACAACTCGATGAGGATTGTTCAAAATAAATTTCTCTATTAAAGGAGAGAAAACGGCTTTAGAGCCTTCCTGTTCTATTCTTGCTTTTAGTGCCAGTAAAGGTTTCTCATACTTCAATGGCTGAAATGGATCCATATCATATATCCACTTTCCCTTTGGGAAAAAAAAAAAGAAAAAAAAAAAAGAACTGAATCAAGCTTGTGATCAAGAATAAATGGTCAAAAGAGATGACAGGTATTTTATTGAACAAAAAAGAACGAAAGAAAGAAAACACTAAATAGGTTGATAAGTACCATGGATCGAAGCATTAAGGACAAACCACGAGGAAATGATCCGGTGTTGTTTTCCCTGAGAGAAAACTCAATGGTATTCATGGATGCTTCTACAGCAGCTGTATCGAACCCTTCTTCCGCTAATTTTTTAAGTGTACTCATGACTAATTCTTCTACCTTTTGAATATTATCTTGAGAAACACCCTTCAACCCGATACTAAATTGAGGTTGAAGAAGCTCATCTTCAACCCCGCCTCCAATGATAGCTTCTCCCAAGCCACTTTCCAGCAATATTTTCCTCAATGGAGACGCAGGAGTTCCCAACATAAGATGATCTAAAAACCCAAGGGCAAGCTCAGTTTCCAAGTCCAGGGGTTTCTCAGAGAGCAGCCAATTGATGCATACCATGCCTTTTTTCTTTAAGTCGCCGCCTTCACCAGAAGGATATGTCTCAGAAATCCTAACTGGTTCCGAAAATAGTTTTTGTGTTTGAACCCTTGATTCATTTGGAGCTGAACTTGCATCAAACATGTCTAGGTACTCTGTAAGATAGATTGAGAGAGAGTAAGAGTAGGAGTAAGATGCTATAGATTGAAAATATATTACTCCACAATGTTAAACATGCTTTTTTTTTTTTTTAGTTTTTTTTTTTTTTTTATCTTGCACTGAATAAATGATGGCAGCTTGTGACAGAGGATGTTGCTGTAAACAGCTGTTCTTTCTCAATTTTGTAACCTACACATCCCTTCCTAAAACAAGTTGGTTATAAAACCAAAATGACAAATCATTTGGTGATTCACAGTTAAACCATCTTAAATAAAAGAAAAATAGTCGAATGCACATAACGAGTGATCGAAATACTGTTTTTTATCAAAAAGAAAATGATTGTATTTATTTTTCATGGTTTTAACACCAGATTAGCATCTATGACAGTGATCACTTCACAATTCTCATAAGTTTTCTATAAGGAAAACTCCCACTTCTATGGCACAGAATATCATAGACATGATAGTTTGCAGGCAAACAAAAGCACTTCAAATGTATGTATGTATGCATGCATGTTAGCATGTATAAGCTGATCAAAATTTAATACCACTTAAAATGCGTAGGCGCTCAGTTGGATCATCATCTCCATAGAACCAAATCCTGGCATTGCTCGGATGGTAATATTTACGGTGAAATTCCTGTAGTTGTTTGTCATAAAGAAGAGCACAATTACAAAAGTCTTAACTAATACATGCAATATATATCACAAACTATTCCATTTTGTAGCACATTAGATCAAAAGGCACCGCTAATTCTACTAAAAGTCACTGTGACTGAAGTACAAATTCTCTTAAGCAGCTACTGTAAACACTAAACACTCTTTCTCAATCAAATCTAAATACAGTCATTCTACAGCCAAAATGGTCCAGAACTTCAGATGATATGTCAGAAGCATGCTAAAATTTTCCAGTACACTGCCTGTAAGATTGCAGAGAATGTGCTTAACATAAACAATCTACCAAAACTCACCAAAAAATCTAAGTCTACAAATAGAAAAGTTAACCATCCTCAACTAAAGGCACCATAAGTCAACTAGACCAAATCACAATATCTCAAAGGATACAACACCTCAACAATCAGATATTTGAAATCCTATCCTAGTATTATGACATAAATAGCTCTCCTCAGTTAACACAACAAACCTTAAATTCCTCATAAGTCAGCTTGGGAATAACTTTTGGATCACCTCCACTGTCCACACCATAGGTGTTGTCTGGAAAAAGAGCCTGTCGAAAAAGTACGTTAAACAATTACTACCAGAAACCAGAGATATTCTATAAAAGTAGGCAACATGACAACAAACTGGTGACACTCAAGTCTTTCAGACTCGAAGAGCCATTCAATATTTAAGTAATATGATCATTGACAATAACAAAGATGATTCTGTAGCTTAGCATATCAGCAACATAGATGGCTGGTATACTAAGAGCAAACGCCCTAACAAAATCTAGAATTCATGAACCCTAATTACATGATTATAGCAACATCAGTGTAACCAGCACATAGTAAACTGAGAAAGCTTACTGGTTTAGACATACATCCGATTACATAAAACATTCAGCTTAAACTTATCTGTTAAAATGAAATCCCTAGATAACTTTCCTCTCAACTAGTTACATAGTTTCCTAGAATTGACCTTGCTAGCAGTTCAATAACCAAATTCAGGTGACAATTCATATACACAAAGCCATTTATGAGAGGAGATAAGATAAGAGACAGGAGGTAGGAGGGACAGAGAAGAGAGCATCTAGCTTTGTTCATTTGGAACCAGCAAGAGGATAATGAGAACTCAAAAGGAATATTTGACACTCAATAATTAGCCTATAAGGATGTCAAAATCCAGACTACCAGAACAAAAAATTTAGGTTGCAGAGAAAACTTGCCTGTTGAGCAATCCGCCCTAATATATTATCAGGCTGGGAGTACACCCCTTTCATCTCATTGAAAACAACTCCTGAAAGTAAGAACAAAATTGATTTAAAAAGAAATCAGGCATCACTTGGGAATGGGCAAAAAAAAACCCAAAAACAAAACAGAATGTGGGCACTTCTAACTATATCCAACCTTTATAAGATATGTCTTCAGCAGGATCGTTGAGCTCATAGTGCCAGCCCTCCTGCTGGAAAGTCTGGAAATCCTCCACGCATTTTGGAAAGAACACAGCATCCAGGTACACATCGACCAGATTATAGAAATCCTGAATTAAAAAAAGAAAAGAAAACCACTTTTCAGAACACAGAGGCCGTATAGGTGGTGTGCGGTTGTTCTCAAACTCGTTTCTACCTTTGAATTTGTGGAGGCAACAGGGTAGCAAGTCCTATCAGGATAGGTGAATGCATTGAGAAAAGTATTCAAGCTCCCTTTCAACAATTCCACAAACGGCTCTTTCAAAGGGTATTTCCTAGAACCACACAACACACTGTGTTCCAAAATGTGTGGGATTCCAGTCGAATCATTTCTGCAACAACAAATAGAACAAGGTCTTGATTATATAATACAACAAGCAAATACTAATCAAATGCATCCTAATCCTAAAAGAGAGTTGATTTTGGAGTAATATATACTCACGGTGGTGTTCGGAAAACAATGCCGAAAACCTTGTTCTCATCGTCGTTGGAAACAGAGATCACCTGTGCACCCGTCTTTTTGTGCTTAAAGAGCAGAGCTTTGGATTTACACTCTCCTATAAACTCTTCAGCGACCTTCTCGAATCCCAGCCGTTCCGCAACCTCATCGGAAACCCCAGAGAACTCTACACCCGCAAAAAAAAATAACACCCACTCAATCAAAACGACGACGCATTGGGGGGAAAAAAAAGGAGGAAAGCTAGGGTTTTGAGACTGAGAGAGAAGAGTTTACCTGACGGCGAGGGGGTTAGCGGCGTGGCGACAGCGCGTGGGGAGAGGGAGGAGAAGCGCGTGGCGAAGTGGGTGGAAGCGGCGGGGAGTGGTAAGAGGCTGGTGCGGCGGAGGGGGCGGCCGGAGGAGGGTCGGAGAATCGGACGGTGGCGATGGGTTCTGAGAGCAGAAGAAGAAGAAGAGGAGCGAGAGAATCGAAAGAATGGGATAGAGGGGGGGCGGAAGGAGAAGAAGGCTCTATTAGTGCAGGAAAGGAGAGCTGCTCTCTCCATTTTTGTGGCGTGCAATGGAGAGTTGAGCGGCCAGTGATGATAAAGATTTGGTTTTTAATGGGTTTTTGATTGCTGGGAGGGAAATAATATCAGAGGGTTAAGTAGTGAAGGGAGGTTTGTATTGGTGGTTTGGGTGATACCAACAGAGCTTTCTTGCCTAGGGAGTAGACAGATTCATGGCTCTCATAGTTTGCTCGAAATCTTGGTGTGGAGAGTGGAGTGAGGACTACGAAACTAGTGTTTGTTTCTTTTGTGTTTTTGTTTTCTTGGTTGACAAGTGAAAAATGAAATATAGACAAAAAAAAAAAGGAAAGTGAAATCTCCCAATAGAAGAGGAGGCTTGTGGATTAAAGAGCATATATTTATCACTACATAAGACTTGTTTATATTCCAATTCCTTCATTCGAAGAAATGTATGTGATGTCGATGTGTGATGGTTTGTTCTTGATAGATATAAATGTTAATGTATGTTTTATTAATGGTTAATAATAATGCATAGAATTATTATTCGATAAGATTAATCACAAAATGATAAAAATGACTATCGTTAAATGAAGTTCAACTTCAATGGTCGGTGAGTCGTGGCATGTTGGTTAGTTAGCCCAACTAACACCATGGAGGCCATGAATTCAAATCTCACTGATATCAAAAGTAGTCTAGAATTAAAAGAGGAAAAAAATTCAACTTCAATGAATCAATTTACTAATGAATGAATAACGCCAAAGGGTCATGAAAGCCAAGACTACTTTAGCAATTTCTTTTTGTGCTCGAGACCCTTTAGGTTTTCCTAATTTTTGTTTTAGCTAGTTTGTAGTTTTTTAGTTGTTCTTGAAGAGCAATGTCTCTTCAATCTTTCAAGGGGTAAGGTTGTTGTCTTCCCCTTGCCCGTCTTGATGTACTAGTTTTTCTTTTTTCAATAAATTTCCCTCGTTCTGTCGAGGTTTGCCAAAAAAAAAAAAAAGAACATTGACATCCATACTTATGCACACACCCAACTCCACATTTTATGGAGTTTTGATGAAGTTCAACTTCAATAATCAAAACGAAAATACAAAAAGCAAGCAAACCAACAAAGAAAAACAAAAAGTTAATTAGAATTACTTATCGAGTAGACAGTACTAGGCCCGAAGCCTATGCATCAAAATCATACGTTGCAGCAAACCGCTAATATTTTTGTTATTCAGAATAATTTTCATAGAAAGTACTATTTATGCAAGATAACAGGATAGGTTTTCGATCTTTTGTGATGCATGTTCCATAGGCTTGGGTTTGATTTTGTTCCGAACGTCATCCCTGGCTTTCAATGTTTCAATGCTACATTTTATGCCTCCAAATCATCAACTTTCTTCATATATAAACATTTGCAGCTTTTCCTTAATATCCTTTTGTAAGAAATCTACATCTCCCATGTTAATGAAGTGTCAACTTTGGAAAAGAGTGAATCAACCTCGTTTACAACCTGTTCAATGCGAAACTTGATCGATGTCGCCAACTCCTTAATGGCAATCACAGTTCCAGCTTGCATTGAGTTGATCTCCGCTTTCCCATCTTCCAAATTGTTTTCATAAGCTTCAAACAAGGAGTTAATCGCCCCATGAGAGCACAGCAGATCCAGCAATTACTGTAATCCCGCCCTTAAAAGCAGATCCCCTAGCATTAGAATTAATGAATTATTAGCAACAGCTTCCATACCTTTTGCAATAAGTGAGTAATCCACCACAAGTGAAGTAAATTAATGGACCAGAAGCACAATCAGCTGCAACACGTATGATGTCCAATAACACTTCGGCACCTGCAAGGCTATAAAAAGTAAGCACAGTAAGTACCCGCAGCCACACTAACATACACACCGTCTTTGATACTCTCTCAAGAAAGAACACGTTCATGCGCCTTTTAAATACCTTCTTTTTCTACTTTCCAAAGTCTTGAATATCTCGTTAATTAAACTGCGTGACCAAACATTGGAGCTAGCTTTTAGAGCAAGCTTTCCGCTGAATGAACGTCAACATATATCCTCAGAGACCTTGAGATTTTTCAGTTTCTGTAAAATATATCATCTTGCAGTGCTGGGATCCTCTCAATTGTTGAACCACGTAGTCCATATATGAATGACTATCACGAGCGGACTGCGGACTTTACGAACTTACCCAAAGCTGAGCAAAAATCTAGCAGCTGCTGGCTATCATTGACGTAATTGTTCACAACGAGTAGAAAACTTTGTTCCCGTGCAATATTTCCTCATTGCAGGCAAGATTGCAGTCGCGGACTGCCTATTCAAGAAAGATACCAATATTGTGAAGTTATCTGGGATAACCTATCCAAAAAGTCAAAAACTATCCCTATTTAGTGTGTTGTTTACCGCGTCATTCAGATTAATATATTATATATGCATGCAACATATTATGCCTACAAGATTTAACGCCTCCATACTCCCATGAGGCTTAGGATAAGGTTTGAACTTCGACCATTATCGCACGGGCACAATGGGTTGATTCAAAAAATATTGAAGCTCAAAACAAGCTTCCAGAGGCAACTAATCGCAATATGGGCTACGAAACTACATTCCAATGATCTTTTTGGTAAGACTCCATACGGAGACAATAATATTCACTTAGCGATTGTGGGGAAGAGTTTTTATTCGTTTATCTTTAATTACTTACCGGATTTTCTTATTTTTCTTTTGGTCAAATTCATTAGGCAGGATTTGACGACAATTCCAAATAAAATGAGAACAGTGATTTCGACTTTCGAGGAAGATATTCCCTCCTTCCAGAAAATATGACTATCCACATGACCACACACAATTGGAATATAAATTCACAGCTAGCTGGGCTCCATTTTCATAAGCTGATGAATTCAGTGCCTACCATATTTCACTAGCTAAATTCCTCTACGTATTAGTTCAACTGCTTGCTCATCCCTCTTTATTCTTTCGAACTATTCCAAGATGCATGAGGAAGAATATAAGGTCGATTGCAAAAAATGGGGTTTGTAATCACAAGGTATTGACTAGCCCCGTTATTCTCCCAATGAACAGTTCGAGAGCGTCATGCATGATGTAAGAGATCAAGTCTTCAAAGACTTGTCTAAAAACTCAAAACATATTTTCAACCTTGAAATTACAATTCCAGCGTCACAGAAAATCCACCAACAAAAACCAAAAACGTAGCTATATATTAAGAGGGAACAAGCCCTCCTTTCTCATCCTTACATATCAGTTGTGCTCTGTTTATCATCTCTTCAACCATGAGCGATGAACTAGCCCATGATTTCTTTCCCATCATCAAAGTATACAAAGACGGTCGAGTCGACCGACTCTGGGGCACATCCACACTCCCTGCATCCATCGATCCCCAAACCGGTGTTCAATCCAAAGACGTCGTCATCTCAACCGCACCACCCGTCTCTATAAGGCTTTACATTCCCAAATCCACCACAACCGAGTCAACCCGGAAGCTCCCTCTTCTGGTTTACTTTCACGGCGGTGGCTTCTGCAATGGAAGTGCTTTCTCTCCCACTTATCACAACTACCTCAACTCTTTAGTCTCTGAAGCAAATGTTGTAGCTGTTTCTGTTGACTATAGGTTGGTGCCGGAGCACCCTCTTCCGGCTGCCTATGAAGATTCATGGGCCACTCTCAAATGGGTGGAGTCCCATTTCGCAGGAAACGGCCCGGAAGACTGGCTGAACCGGCATGCAGAATTGAACCGGGTTTTCTTTTCAGGTGATAGCGCTGGGGCTAACATAGCTCACCACATGGGTTTGAGAGTTGGGTCTGAGAAGTTGGTGGGTTTTAAGCTGAATGGGATTGTTCTGGTGCATCCATACTTTTGGGGTGAAGAACCAATAGGGGGAGAGCTAGCTTTGGCTGAGAATCATACAAAAATGTTGGCTGCTTTGTGGAGGTTTTGTTACCCTTTGACTAGTGGATCCGATGACCCGGTTCTCAATCCGGGTAAGGATCCGAAGTTGGGGGAGTTGGGTTGTGAGAAAGTGTTGGTCTGCGTTGCGGAGAAGGATTCGTTGAAAGATAGGGGGTGGTATTACAGTGAGGTGTTGAAGAAGAGTGGATGGAATGGAGTAGTGGAGGTTATGGAAGCAAAGGAGGAGCAGCATGTGTTCCATTTGGTCAATCCTAGTTGTGACAATGCTGTGACCATGCTCAAGAAGTTAGTTTCTTTCATAAATTAGTTATTGTTTTCGATTCTGATAAGCAGCTACGTTAAACACTAAACACTTTCTTAATCAAAGTTAAATACAGTCATTCTACAGCCAATATGGTCCAGAACTTCAGATGACATGTTGGAAGCATGCTAAAATTTTCCAGGACACTGCTTATAAGATTGCGGAGAATGTGCTAAATATAATACTAACAATCTACCAAAACTCACTGAAGAGAAAAAAAAAAAAAAAAAAAAAATTCTGATTCTAAGTCTACAAAAAGAAAAGTTAACCATCCTCAACTAAAAGCACCATAAGTCAACTAGACCAAATCACAATATCTCAAGGTTACAACAACTCAACGATCAGATATTTGAAAACCTATCCTAGTATTAAGACATAACTAGCTCTTCTCAGTTAACACAACATACCTTAAATTCCTCATATGTCAGTTTGGGAATAACTTTTGGATCACCTCCACTGTCCACACCATAGGTATTGTCTGGAAAAAGAGCCTGTAGTAAAAGTAAATCAAACAATTACTAACAGAAACTAGAGGTATTCAATAAAAAGTACTATACAAATCGGGCAACATGACAACAAGGTGGTGGCACTCTTAAGTCTTTCACAGACTCGAATGGCCCTTCAATATTCAAGTAATATGATCATTAACTATAATAAAGATCATTCTGTAGCTTAGCAGATCAGCAACATAGATGATTGGATACTAAGAGCACACACCCTAACAAAATCCAGAACTCATGAACCCTAATTATAGTAACAATATTAGTGTAGCCAGCACATGGTAAACTGAGAAAGCTTATCGGTTTACATAAATCCGATTAGATATAACATTCAGCAACAGCTTCCATAACTGTTGGAATAGTAAGCACAATCAGCTACATCACGTATGATGTCCGGTAACACTTCGGCACCTGCAGGGCTATAAAAAGTTAAGCACAGTACGTAAGTATACCCGCAGCCACACTAACATACAGTCTTTGATATTCTCTAAACACGTTCATGCTCCTTTTGAATACCTTCTTTTTCCACTTTCCAAAGTCTTAAATATCTCGTTAAACTGCGTGACCAAACACTGGAGCTTTTCGAGCAAGCTTTCAGCTGAATCCCGTCAACATCCTCAGAGACCTAGAGATTTTTCAGTTTCTGTAAGATCATCTTGCAGTGCTCGGGTCTCAAAGTATTGTTGAACCACGTGGTCCATATATGAATGACTATCACGAGCTGACTTTACGAACTTGCCCAAAGCTGAGCAAAAATCTAGCAGCTGCTGGCTATCATTGACGTACTCGCTCACAACGAGTTGAAAACTTTGTTCCCGTGCAATATTTCCTCATATATTGCAGGCAAGATTGCAGTCGCGTCCTGCCTACTTAAGAAAGAGGCCAATATCGTGAATTCTCCCAGATAACCTTTCAAAAAACTATCCCTGTTCATTCAGATTAATATATTATATATTCAACGGGGGTCGTCTTGGGTACCTTGGTGTTTGTCATACCTTTATTTTTTTATTTTTTTTACTTTTAGTAAATTAATATAGTGGAAACCTACTGAACTGGTCAACAGGTTACCCAATTAAATATCGACATGTGTCATTTTAAAAAATAAAATTTACCATATTAACAACACACTATTTCTTGATATGTAACATTGTTAAAAATCATGTAACAAGTATTGTCAAAATAATAAATTACACATAGTTGAACTACAATTACGACTTATGACAACAGTTGTTGTGGTTATTGTAATTGAGTGGTCAGAGATGTAAATATCATATTTGGACAACTTTTATCAAATTTAGAACCTTGATTATCAAGTGGAGAAGCTCCTTACAATACTGAGTTGTTACATATCTTTTGGTCCAATTTTAATTTTACCATGTTCACAACACAAATGTTGTCGGAATTGTAAAATGGTTGGTAATCTTGTAAATGGTATAGTTTTTGAAGTAATTACTACAATCAGAACAAAAGTTACCGCTTTTACACCAATAGTTGCGAGTTATGGTAAAATATGTAGTCATTGAGTAATTATTCCATTAATGATAAAAATATAAAGATTTACCACTTTGACAACAAATTTGTTGTTGCACTTGTTAAATTGTCCATAAATTAGTACATTAGTTTAGGTTGAGTAATTACTATAAATAGGACAAAAGTTACCGCTTTTACATCAATTGTTGTGATTGTGGTACAATGTGTAGTCATTGTAGTAATCATTTCATTACTGATAAAAACATAAAGATTTACCACTCTGACAACAAATTTGTTGTCATACTTGTTAAATTGTCTATAAATTAGTACATTAGTTTAGGTGGAGTAATTACTACAAATAGAACAAAAGTTACCGCTTTTACATCAAGTGTTGGGGGTTGTGATAAAATGTGTAGTCATTGTAGTAATAATTTCACTAATGATAAAAACATAAAGATTCATACATGTTCTATTTTATATAATATTTACCACTTTGAGGACTCATGTAACCACTTTGAGGACACATGTGGTAATTAGAAAAAAAATTCGCATTAAAGTAAAAAAGGTCTTCGATCATTAGAGAAAAGTAGGTTCTCATTTGAGTAATTAAGTCATAAAAGTGGTAATTGTAATAAGTTCTCATTAGAGTAAAGTAGATTCTCATTTGAGTAAATAAGTCCTAAAGTAGGTTCTCATTTGACTACATTTAAAACAAATATTATTTATTTTTACACTAATTGTTGTCGTTATCGTAAAATGCATGTAAAAAGAATTATATTTGGTTAAGGAAACTACTAATGATATAATTAGGATTAAATACTTGTTACTCCCTATACTTTTCTCCTAAAAACAGTTCAGTCCCTGACCTTTTAAATTAAATAGTGTAGTCCTTATTCTCTCTAATTCTCACACAACAAGTCCAAAATGACTATTATACCCTTCAATTCATCTTTTTATCATTTTTCTCTCATTTTTTATGTTTTTTATATTATTTTTCTCTCTTTTTTTTTTTTTTTTTTTTTTTTTTTTTTTTTTTTTTCTGCCTCTCTCTCTCTCTCGCCAGAGCTGTTCTTGGCCTCGGGTCGAAACCTTATTCTTCTTCTTCTTCGAAACCTTCTTTTTCTTCAACCCATCATCCATAATCTATCCAATTGATAGCAATTGAGCCAATAGCTCAGAAGTAACACTCCATAGACTACGACAATTCAAAAACCATAAGCCAAATCTATGCTTGTCATCTGCAACATAACAACCAGAGCCAAACATCCAATCATAACCTGCATTTTTCACATCAAATTTCAAGCCAAACTGATTCTCTATAACTACATCAAGTCTTCTACATCACAACATTTCCATCATTCCAATTGGGCATTGTTCAATTACTTGACTCACAATTAGAGAGAAAGAAGGCGAAATGCTAAAGAAGGCAAAAGAAATTCAAAATTTGAATCGAAAAAAAGGAGATGAAGAAGAAAGGTGCTCACGGTGTCAGTGGGCTGAACCCTAATTTCGAAATGGCTGCCTTTGAGGGCCTTCAAATGCCTCGGAGATATTTCCTCCGCCGCCGCTTTCACCTGTGGCCAAAGCCTGGCGATATTCGACCCATCTAGAAAACCCTTTCCCTTGTTTTCCGTGGACCCTTTCCCTAGAACGAATAGGATAATCCGACGGCGTCCGCGGCGGCTCTGGTTGAAATCAGAAGTCGAGCCCTTGGTTTTGATAAAAGGAGAGGCACTGACTCCATTCTTAGAGGTATTGGAGCTCGATTCGATTTGGAGAAGGAAGACCGGAGAAACCCAGGGTCTAGGATTCCGGCGATGGAACGTGCGCGGTCCTTCGAGGCACGGCTGGCGGCGAGGCTTCTGGATTTTGATGTTCGGCTTCCTCTGAGCACGCTGATGGCGGGGGTGTGTTGAGGAAATGGCCGAAACTTGATGAGAGCTTGGGAGCAGCGCCGTCGCGACTTTGATGGTCGCGTGATGAGGCTGGCGGCGGTGGATGGCAGTGATCTTCTTGGGTTTTAATCGGAATCGGGTCCAGAATCGATTGGCGGTGGTGTGTTTTGAATTGGTGGCCGGAAATGGTGGTCTCCGATCGAGAGAAGTGGACAGGAGAGAGGAGAGAATTACTGTTAGGGTTTTGGCCCTAACTACTGGAATTTGAGATTGAAATGCAGAGAAGGAAAAAGAAGCGAGGAGAGAGGGAGAGAGGGAGGGAGAGAGAGAGAGAGAGAGAGTATAAAAAAAGGGGAGAAAAATAAAAAAAAATAGAGAAAAAAATTAAAATAATAATAAAAATAGAAAATGAGGGGCATAATAGTGATTTTGGACTCATTTTGGACTTGTTGTGTGAGAATTAGAGAGAATAAGGACTAAACTATTTAATTTAAAAGGTCAGTGACTGAACTGTTTTTAGGAGAAAAGTATAGGGAGTAACAAGTATTTAATCCATATAATTAATTGATAATAAAGATTACTTAACTAATACTAATTTTGCAAACTTAGGTTAGAAGTTTTTTGTTTTTAATAAGGAAAAAACGTAATTTTCAATTGTGTAATTGTCAATTAATAACAAGCATTAATCAAGCATTAATTTACTAATAATAAAATTAATTAGTAGTATAGACTATTTAACTAAAAGTAATTCGGTGAACCTAGGATAGAAGGTTCTTTTAATTTTTTTTTTAAAAGGAAAAATCATAATTGTCAATTGTCAATTGATAATCAAACATTAATTGGCTTTATTGTTTTCACTATCTTTATTATTTTCAATTCAATTAGTAGTTTGTGTTACCAAAAAAATTAGAAAGGCTAAGGGCTAAACAAGTTACCAATTTGTTAAATATTTTGAACCATTGGATATATTACTAATCCAATGGTCCAAAATATTTAACAAAATGCGGGTATGGCAAACACCAAGGTACCCAAGAATTCTCCATATTCAACGTACCTATTATGGCGGCATTTATGCCTACAAGATTTAACGCCTCCATACTCCCATGAGGCTTAGGATAAGGTTTCAATTTCAACCATTATCGCACCGGCGGCATCAATGGGTTGACTCAAAAAATATTGAGGCTCAACACGTACATATGTTTCCAAAGGCAACTAATAGCAATATGGGCTACGAAACTACATTCCAATGATCTATATTTGGTAAAACTCCATATAGAGACAATAATATGAACTTAGCGATTGTGGGGAAAAGTTTTTATTTGTTTAACATTAATTACTTAACAGATTTTTCTTTCTTTCTTTTTTTCAACCAGGCAAAATAAAACTACAACACAAAACCCCTAATACAACCACAACCCAAATTATCAAAATGGAAGGCTTGACTAGCTGACAAAGGTAAAGAGTGGCTCCATGATTGAACTTCAAGATAATGACCACATTTGGCTATAGCATCCGCAAGAAAGTTTGCTTCACGTTTGACATGCTTGAATGTGACATTCCCCACTCTATCATTCAAAATTCTAATATCCTGTAAAAGAGAATGTAACTTCCAAGGGTTTGACAAGCACACGAAATATTGTCCAGTAGAATTTTAGAGTCTCCCTCCACCTCCAGATTAGTAAAACCATTTAACCAAGCCGCGATTAATTTTTTTTTTTTTTTCTTTTGGTCAAATTCATTAGGCAGGATTTGACGACAATTCCTTATAGAATAAGCACAGTGATTTCAAGGAAGATATTCCCTCCTTCCAGAAAAGATGACGATCCACATATTTTCTTAAGCTGATGAATTAAGTGCCTCCCATATTTCACTAAATTCCTCTACGTACTAGTTCAACTGCTTGCTAAACCCTCTTTATTCTTTCTTTCGAATTCTTTCCAATTATTCCAAGATATATGCATGAGGAAGAATATAAGGTAGATTACAAAAAATGGGTTTTGTAATCACAAGATATTGACTATCCCCGTTATTCTCCCAATGAACAGTTCGAGACTTCGAGAGCGTTATGCATGATGTAACATACAAGTCTTTAATGACTTTCAACAATGAATTGTTTATGCAATTTAATTCCAGCGTTGAAGAAAATGCACCAACAAAAATCCAAAAACATACCTATATTTAAAGAGATAACAGGCCCTCCTTTCTCATCCATACATATCAGTTGTGCTCTGTTTATCATCTCTTCAACCATGAGCGACGAACTAGCCCATGATTTCTCTCCCATGATCAAAGTATACAAAGACGGTCGAATCGACCGACCCTGGGGAACAACCACAGTCCCTGCATCCATCGATCCCCAAACCGGTGTTCAATCCAAAGACGTCGTCATCTCAACCGCACCACCCGTCTCTGTAAGGCTTTACATTCCCAAATCCACCACAACCGAGTCAGCCGAGTCAACCCGGAAGCTCCCTCTTCTGGTTTACTTTCACGGCGGTGGCTTCTGCATTGGAAGTGCTTTCTCTCGCATATATCACAACTACTGCAACTCTTTAGTCTCTGAAGCCAATGTGGTAGCTGTTTCTGTTGACTATAGGTTGGTGCCGGAGCACCCTCTTCCGGCTGCCTATGAAGATTCATGGGCCGCTCTCAAATGGGTGGAGTCCCATTTAGCCGGAACCGGCCCGGAAGAGTGGCTGAACCGGCATGCAGATTTGAACAGGGTTTTCTTTTCAGGTGATAGCGCTGGGGCTAACATAGCTCACCACATGGGTTTGAGAGTTGGGTCTGAGAAGTTGGTGGGTTTTAAGCTGAATGGGATTGTTCTGGGGCATCCATACTTTTGGGGTGAAGAACCAATAGGCGGAGAGGTAGCTTTGGGCGAGAGTCATAGAGAGCATTTGGCTGCTTTGTGGAGGTTTGCTTACCCTTTGACTAGTGGATCTGATGACCCGCTTTTTAATCCGGGTAAGGATCCGAAGTTGGGGGAGTTGGGTTGTGAGAAAGTGTTGGTCTGTGTTGCGGAGAAGGATGCGTTGAAAGATAGGGGGTGGTATTACAGTGAGGTGTTGAAGAAGAGTGGATGGAATGGAGTAGTAGAGGTTTTGGAAACAAAGGAGGAGCAGCATGTGTTCCATTTGATCAATCCTAGTTGTGACAATGCTGTGACCATGCTCAAGAAGATCGTTTCTTTCATGAATTAGTTTTGTTTTCGATACTGATTAGCTTCTTGGTCTCTTCAGACTTCATCCATTTTTGAGCTCCAATGTTCTACTTCATTTTCTCTCACGCCTTTAACATTAAGGAAAATAAAGAGAAGGAAACGAAATGCACAATTTCGTTAAACTTTAGACACATGTTGTTGACTTGCCAACTAAAGATGCAGACCACTGGTTATTGTTTTTAGGTTCAAAATTGATTATAAAAATATGCCAAACAAGTGTATGCATTATGCATTTCTTTTTCTTTTGGATTATCTTGTGATTGTAGTCGAGATCTGAGGAAAATGAAGGAATAAATATATATACATATATATATGGAAAAAAAATGCCAACCATACCCGACGTTCGTTATATTAGTAACTTTGGTACTTCAATTTAAAAAAATGTCAGATTGGTATCTGAGGTTCACTCCCCGACCCAACACAAGTACCTGGAGCCCATTTCGCCATTATGCCGCTAGCCACGTGGCAATTTTGGTGGGGTATTTCTGTCCATTTATGTATTTGCGCCATTGAGTCTGGTCATACCAGTTTTGTGGGCCCTTTGAACCCTTTTTTGCGCCAAATTTGGATGGAACGACTAAACCATCATGTGACTTACCAAAATGCATACAATCTTGGTACCTGAACTTTAGTTTGCTCAATAATCTGATAGCCCAAAAATGGCAAAGAAATGAAACAACACAGAAGCTAAAAAATTGTCCACAACAACACATAATTTCATTCAAGAAGGCATGTCCATTGCTACAAAAGAGATGAAGTTAGGCATATGTCCCAAAAAGCCATATTCAACAACTTAAAATGCCAATGTTTGAAGGCACATAAACAACAAAAATGGCATGTATCACACATCATTTCAGAACCAGTCTAAAATAACTCTAAAAAGCCAAGCATTAACAACATAACCTGGTTCCTACAAAAAACATCATGTACTCATTCATCTGAACTTGGTGGGCTTGGGGGTGCATTTTGAGGCTTGGGTTTCCTATGAGCTAGGGCTTTGAACCTCCTAGCTCTGAACTGGGGCTGGGATCCTCCTGCTTGGGCAGATGATGTAGTTTGGGACAGCTGGGTAGCCACATAATCCACTTGGGGCCCCCGGTCACTCTGAGATTGGGGCTGCATAGGGTCAGCGGGCTGGGAAGGCATAGGCTCAGGCTGGGGAGGCATATGCATAGGCTGAGGCTGGACATCTGCATTCTCAGCAGATTGGGCTTGTACATTCTCAGCAGGTGCCTACAATAACAAATAGTTTAGCAATTCCCCAACATTCCACAGCAATCAACACTTCCAACCATCTAATTCAAATTTCCAGAACACAAAATTATCCCTAAAGCATACCTGATTACTCTTGAGACATGTCCTCTTATTGTGGCCTTTTTGATGGCAGATCCCACATTTTACCTGAGAGTAGTAGACCTTTGGTAACTTGGTTGTTCCAGGAGGTGGAGCCACCTCATCTACAACCCAAAAAAAAGTTGTTGATATTAGTAACAGTAACAACCAACTGGACAAGTAAAACACCTCACTTGGTTCTTTGGTCCTACTCATTTTAGGCCTGCCAGGTTGTCTTCTATACAAAGGAGGTGCAATTGGCCTATGAATCTTTTCCCACTCCTTCACTCCAGCAATTGGATGCATAATTAGGTCATAAGCCTTCATGTATGTCTCCTTGGTATAACATGCATCTACAAAGTCATCAGGGGTCATTCCTTTTGAGTAAATGGCTGCTATTGCATGGCCACATGGTAGGCCAAATATATCATATCTTCCATAAGTGCAGGACTTGGTATCCAAGGCCACTGAGTGTTGTGCAACCACCCTACTCTGACATCGATCCAACCCCTCTTCCTTGTACCTCATATCTCCATGGACTTGATGCAACTGGCCTATAATCATGGCTAAAGTCTACACTCAACAGCTTAATTTCCACTCTTGGCTACCTTACGCTACCAATTAGGGCCAGAATTCCAGCGATTTGCTAACCTCACCATGGTTCATGTTCTGATTTCTTCCAGACATGCTAGTATAGGCTTCTTCCTTGCTGACAAAATGCTTTTGTTAAAGCTCTCACTGTGGTTGTTGAGAAGGAAGTCACATTTGAACTTTGCTTAGAAATGAGACTTTGACCAGTGAATTGCAGGTCTGTCCATTCACCATTGCCATGCATTAACTGAGCTTTTCTTCAAATCTTCCATTGCTTCAATGAAAAAGTGTTCATTGTACAGCTCCTTGCCACGGCTAAAGCTTTTGTTTCAACTCCAGCCCTACAATCAATGAACAATTAAACATGCTAAGTTAGAAGTCTGACATAAGCTGCAGAAAACAATTAAGAAGAAAAATAGTTCAAATAATACAACCTGTGTGTCCATCACTCTTAAAGTTGTTGTGAAGATGTTTGACACAGTGCCTGTGTGCAGCATCTGGGAACAACTCTTTGATGACCTACTCCAGTCCCTTCTACTTGTCACTCATGAAAGTGTAATGTCCACTGTGATGTATTTCCAGATCAGCCTTCAAAAAATCCAGAAACCATGTCCAAGTTTCCCTGCTTTCTGCTTTGACTATTGCCCAAGCTATAGGGTAAATCCCATTATTTCCATCAATGCCAACAGCAGAGAGCAGCTGACCCTTGTGGACTGTCTTCAAGTGACAACCATCTAATCCTATGAATGGCTTGCATCCTTCCCTCCATCCCCTCTTCAGAGCCTCTATACATATGTAAATCCTCTTGAATCTAGTAACCTCTCCATCCAACTCAATCTGAATCCAAACTGAGGTACCAGGGTTCCTTTTCTTGAGCTCATGAGCATAGCTTTCAAGCAAATTGTACTGGTCTTCATAAGTGCCTTGTGCTAGTTTCTTGGCCTTCATCCTTGTCATATAGCACATCTGGTATCCAACCTCCATCCCGAAATCCTTGTTTATGGCATTCTGCATGCCTTCTCTGACCAGTTGAGATCAATCATGAAGAATGCTTGACACTCTTCTGTTATGAAAGGAGTATGCATCTGGCACACCTTTTTCACCACTGTATTGCACTTGTGCTCAAGCTTTAATGTCCTAATGTAGATTGTGGGATTATCAAGATCAGTAGTTGAGGCATAAACTTTCCAAGGTCAACCTGGTAAAGTTATACACCTTGCACACATCTTGTCAATAAACATGAAGCACATCAGTTAATGAAGATGAAAAGAATTGGACTAAATACTGTTTAGTCCTTGAGCTTTTGACCATAAAACACTTCAGTCCCTAGCCTTCTAATTTCACACGTTTAGTCCTTGTACTTCAAAATTTCGGACCAATAGGTCCTTGCCGTCTAAAACCTCCGTTAAGTCGTGGCAAAATGTCTATTATGCCCTCAGTTTTTTTTTAAAATTAATTAATTATTTTATTTTTTTGGAAAAGGAATTTTTTTTCCCTTTCTTTCTTTCTATTTGTTTCTTCATCATTCCTCGTAGGGGGTGGAGGAGAAGAGATAAAAAGAAAGAAAAAGAATAAAATAAAGAAAAAATAATAAAAAAAAAGAAAAAAGAAAGGAATAAATTTATTTAAAAAAAAAAAGAATTGAGGGCATAATAGACATTTCGCCGCGATTTAACTGAGGTTTTAGACGGTAAGGACCTATTGGTCCGAAATTTTGAAGTACAAAGACTAAACGTGTGAAATTAGAAGGCCAGGGACTGAAGTGTTTTATAGTCAAAAGCTTAAGGACTAAACAGTATTTAGTCCAAAAGAATTACAGTGGGGAGATTAAATGAAAAAGAAAACAGACCACAGTTCATAATGTAGTTATTTCTCACCTTGTGTCTGGTGTTAGTTGGGAATCTGACTTCCTTTTTTGTCAGAATAGAATGCTTCCTAATAGCATTTGACAGGACCTGCCCCGAATTCCACCCTGAAATCAGAGATGGCCATGTGGGGCCCACTTTAGGAATAACTCTACCGAAAATTCAGCAGAGTCACCCCTAAAATGGACTACCTAAAACCTGTAGAAATAAATTTACACTTCTAAACAATCACCCTTAAACTCCTGGAGCCACCTTGATCCCACAAACAAACAACTCCACAAATTAGAGTATCCAAAAATCCAAATATCTCAGTTTTACAACCAACTCATAGTTTACAATATTAATACAACAGTCCCATGGTTATCAGAGCAGTCTAAAGACAAAAGAAAAACAATATACAAAGTAGGTTAGCAAGTAACCTACGAAGGATAGATGGCAGCGGTGGTGCTAAGTCTCAACTCCTAAAGTCGAACAGCTTCACTGTGAACTGGGCATTTGAAACCAAAGGTCCCGGGGGGGGGGGGGGGGGGGGGAAGTAGATAAAAAAAAACGTTAGCGTGAGTGGACAAAATTAAATAATTGTAAAGAAAAAGGATTTTATACTTTCCCATGTTTAACGTTTATTCCTTTAAAAAACTTGATGCATGCAACAATTAAGGAAAATTATCCGAATAATGTTCAGCTCAAGAAAACCGACTAGCCCCGCTAGTCACAAACAACCAAGTTAAAAGAAAGATACTCCAACACTCAAGAAAAATAAGACCGGTTGGTATACACATACCTCCTAGACACAAGTATCGGAAGCACAAGACTCGTATTGCCTATATACTTGTATCGCCTATAAGCCAGCTGGGGATTCGGATACCCCTCGGGGCGATATCTGGATCCCAAGTGTCCCACACAGAAAGAAACGAAACCAAGCTCCCACAAACCTGCTACATTAAGGTAATCTCCAATGACCTAAAGAGGTAACTGTTTACTATCGCTTTCCATTATCATTATCTAATCCGATACTGACTTAGGCATCGGAGCGTTGAAGGCCTGCACACCCGGTCTTCCCTCTGACCTTTGTCTATTTTGCAGATAAGAGAGACCGATAGCGATAGTAGCAGACCGATACAACCCGTGTTCAGTTGGACCAGACAGCTCTCGAGACCACTGAAACAAGACCAGCCCCGCTGGTTAAACAAGATCGGACAAGTCCCACTAGTCAAGTAACGATAGAGTATGGGGAAGAAGTCATCACCATACGAGTACGGAAGCCTCCCAGGCTCTGGTCGGAGCCTTCCAGGCTCTTGAGCATCCCATGCTCTTTGCTCAACTCACCCACAAACACATAGTAAGCGGGGAGGAGTACTAATAGGCTAGCTAGCAATAAAATATAACGACCCAGGTATTGTGGGTTAAAAACCATACGAAAACTAAAAACCAATAAGACTTCTCCAAAATCTCGCAAATAAAAGCTCGAGTACGATTCCCAACCGTACATGGAGAATGGCATGATAAATCACATGTATCAACGACATGTCCCACACGCCAAAAGGATATTCTCAAATCCATCAACAAATGAATATAATTTCCTCGAAAATTCCATTTTCGAAAGCCTTTCAAAAATCTCAAAATTGATGAATAAAATATAATGTTTAATTCCAGAAATCACCTCGGAAAATAATTCGTCGAAAATCAACATAAATCATAAATTCAAGTTCGAGCATAGAAAACTCATATTCGAAAATCATGATGGAAGAATCAATTGATAAACGAAACTATAATCCGAAACCAAAATAATATGCTAGACAAATATTATGATAATTAAATAAAGCATTAGTTCGAGAAATAACCGCATGCATTATTACTTAAAATAAAAGTCCACTCACAGTATACGGCTAACGTGGTACCCAAGCGTAAGGATCCTCATCGAGCGATGGGTCGGTACCTCGTCTTGTACACAATTATATTCCGTAAACAACAATTCGACAATTAAATAAGAATCTAAAATGAAACCCAAAAACCCCTTGTAAATCAATATCTTCATTTCTTTCCGGATTCAACCCAAACTTCACCACTAATATCAATCCGTGAATTAAAGTATTCCATAGCGGAAACAAGGGAAATCTGAAGGTTAGATTCCCATAAATCGACATCCGAAACCCCAAACTTCGAAAATTCACAATCAATAACAAACTTCTCCAAATTCCACCAAACACACATTTACAGATTCTACAACTCACACATAATTTATCTAGCTAAAAACAGAAGCCAAAAATCCTGCCATACACGCCTCCACGCGCCACCCACAGTGGCGGTGCGTGGGCTCCACGCACGGCCGTCCAACATCACCTCTAACCACCAAATTTTACCAGTAGCTTCCTCTCAACAATCCAAACATCTTTCTCAACTACAACAAAATTCAAAAAATACCTTGAACTGGCCAGAAACCAAGCAAACCCGAAAGGACCCGACGGGGAATAGTGTAGAAAATTTCCCGTCGTGATTTCTCCTTCCACGCTTCGATCTGGGTTATGAAATTTGGGGGGATCCAAGTACACTCCAAGGCGCTTCTAAAGGACCTGGTTTCATCGCCGGAGGTGGCCAGAGTTGGAAGAAAACGGCGTTGACCTCCAAATGCTACAGTGAACTTCCACTGCTTGTATCTTCTTTTTCTGGCCACAACGCGATGATCCACCACCACAGACGTGTTGAGGAGGAGGAGACGAGTCGAACGGTGCCGGTGGCATGCTCCCAGGTGGATGGACGACGAAGTTACGACGGTGAATAGTGGAACAGAAAGAGAGAGAGAGAGTTACCGAGTTGGTAGGTTCTGACCTACTCACAGTAATTTTTCAAATATATATAAAATTACCATGAACAATAACTTTGTATTTCACTTATAACTTTCACATACGAACTCTGATTTTTACGTACCATATATGCACGCGCTCAGTTTAATGTCTTCTACGACTTTTATGTAGGAAGTTTTTCTCAAAACTGATCCAAACAAAAAGTCAACTTTTAGGGCCACTAAAAGTATCGAAGCAAAGTAAAAGGTGAAAGTAATTGTCGTTTACCGTCTGAATGACTAGTAAACAAGTAAGTTGAGATAAGGGACGTAACAGCATTCTTGAAAACCCTTGAATTGGAAAACTCCATTCCCAACTCAAAGCTAAGGTTCTTCATGCCTTCTTTTCCCTTAAACTCTCCCCTAGTTGGAATACCTTTTCCTGCACTTCACAGGAAACCTCCCTCTATCCTCACCCTCCTCATTTGAAGAGCCATGTAAACTACCCAATTTATCACTTTCATTCCCATCCTCCTATGAAATGTTTCCCTCAAAGCCCATATCATCCCATTCATTTACCCTAGATGGATCACCATCAACATTTTCAGCAAACTGCTCGTCATCACCCTCACTATCCAGCTCAATGTTAGAATCTCTAATCCTATCAAAGTTGGGGTCATCAGAATCGGTAGAACTTGAATCCCAATCTTCCTCTTGCAGGGGTATGCTCCCACCATTTG
Organism: Rosa rugosa; assembly: GCF_958449725.1. Taxonomy (NCBI): domain Eukaryota; kingdom Viridiplantae; phylum Streptophyta; class Magnoliopsida; order Rosales; family Rosaceae; genus Rosa; species Rosa rugosa. Next base: position 11,133,239 of record NC_084822.1, read on the forward strand.
ATGTCCCTTCTCCTTGCCCAGAACATTATCCCCCAGACCGTGTTGCATATCTAGGCTGAACAACCTTACTAGGCCTGCCTTTCTTTTTCTTTGGTGCTTGAATGTCATCATGCTGCACCTTCTGTTTCCCTTTGTCTAAAGTTCTTTTTTTCCTTGATTGGCTCTCAAGGCCTGGCCCGTCAACATTCCTTGGGCCATCACCAACCCTTGGCCCAGTACCAACCCCCAGCCTATAACGGTTACTTGGAACAACATTATCCTCTGTATTTTCATCTACAAATGGCCCATCATCATCTGACAGCTCCACAATTGGAGGCCCATCATCATCCACATCATCACTAATGGACCCTTCTTCTACATCATCAATCCACCAGTTCATGAAAGAAGTGTGATCTAAATCCTCATCATACTTGTCAAGCTCATCTACCATGAACACCCTCTTTGGACTTTCACAAAGTATATAAAGCTCCAGAAGCTTGGTCCTAGGGGAGACATACTTGTACATGTCCACTGCCTCACTATCATTCATCACTGGCAGATATCCTGTACCTTCCTCACTACCCGGAATTCGAAACCAAAACTGTATTGGAGGTGTCTGATATCCCATATCATAGCCCAATAATGCAACCCTGTCAATGAGACATTGTCAGGGTCAACCCCATCAACATACAACACTTCCCCCCTGTAACTCTTATCTAAACCACTGGTACTGTGAAACCTCCCTCCATGATATATCTTCATGGTGAACAAAGATGGATCTGCATTACACATTTCATAGTGTTTCAGTTGATGAAATTGCAAAACTGTAAATGTATTCATCCCATTCATTTTAGATGCATTACACACAATTCCCTAATTTGTCAGTCTCTAATTTAAGATTTCACCAACCTAGGTTTAATAACTTTCCCCTTTGACTACTATAAACCCCCAAAGCAGCTGGGATTTTTAAATTCCCCACCAACCCAGCCATAAACCCTAAACCTAATTCATTTAACCTCCTCAACCACCTGATTCCGACATAAAACAGACAGAGAAATAAACAATTTCATAAAAAGACAAAAAAAAAGGGGGAAAAACCACCCAAACCCTAGACAAAACCACATAAAGCCACAAACCCACCACCATATCGACAATGACTCAACCATATAAAGACACAAAAAGCCTTAAAGAATCAATTCCAAACTAATAGAGTAAAAGTGACAAACTTTTTTTTTTGGGGGGGGGGGGGGGGGGGGGGGGCATTTCATTTTACCTGCATATACGAGTGGCTCCCCATACACACGAAAGTATCTCCAAGTTCTATCCATGGAATCGAATCAAATCTTCCTCAGTCTTCCTTTCCTCTGTTGTTTTAGTGATTTCTGAAGCGAATCTCTATCTTAGCAGTGGATGAGATACAGAGAGGGAAAGTACACATATGATTTGGAGAGAGAGGTTCAAAGTGATTCCATTTTGGGTGAAATGGAACAGATAAGTGTAGGTTGCCCGTATGAATAAAGAGAAATACCCTTCCCATTTTGAAATTGAGCTAACGGCATAACGGCGAAATGGGCTCCAGGTACTTATGTTGGGTCAGGGAGTGAACCTCAGGTACCAATCTGACATTTTTTTAAGTTGAGGTACCAAAGTTACTAATGAAACGAACGTCAGGTATGGTTTGCATTTTTTTCCCTATATATATAACTTTTTTCTGCTAAGGAGATTTTTAGATATTAATATCTAAAGATTTCATTGATAGACCCACTTTTCGATCGCATATCCACATCTCGACCGTTCAGTTTTTAGGTCCTAATATATAGATCACTTCTGCAAATTTTCAGCCAAATTGATGATCGTTAAGATATCGAACTAGATTAAATCAATGAACGAACCAAATATGTCCAACTTGAACTGTTCGTGTTTATAATTGTAAATCGCAGTGCTTTAATGATCATCAATTTGGCTAAAAATTTGCATAGATGATCTACTTATATACATAAAAACTGAACGGTTGAGATGTGGATATGCGATCGAAAAGTGGGTATATCAAGGAAATCCAAAGGACCTCCTTAGCAGAGAAGGATATATCTATGTGTGTATTCTACTTCATAGGCAACATAGCGAGTTAAAGCTTCCTATCTTACGAGGACCCTCAATTCATATGTATAAATCATACTCCACGTCATGAGCACCTAAATCAAAACACTTTCATTCACACGGTACTTTCTTTCTCTTATTTATTTTTGTCAAGTAGTTGGAGTGAAGAAATTATGCAACATAATACCTATAAGATTTAACACCTTCGGCCGCGTTAGTAACTTCATGTGTGATGACGAAAGTAATCCTGTGAGGCTTAGGATAAGATTGAGATTCGACCATTGTCATACTGGCCGGGCTCAATGGGTTTCTCAAAAAATATTGAGGCCTAACATAATCTTTCAAAGGCAACTAATCACAATATCGGCTATGGAACTGCAATATATTCCAGCGATCTATTTTTTCTTTTTTTGAGTTAAAAATGTTATCCATTATGCATTTCAGCAAGCAGTACAATACTGACTTGCTCATAGGGCTGTCAGTAGAAGTCATTACATAGAGCACGCAGCCCTAGCACACCCCTCACACAAGTATACTACTTAGCATACTCGTAGCACACTCACCTTTTTTTATTAAGTGCAAAAACAAGAAATAAAATAACCCCAAAATTAATAAACTACCTACGAGGCTATTTATTTCTTGTCGATCTTCCCCACTCAAAAAAATAAAAAAAATAAGCCCATCATATTTGAGTAAAAAAGGATGGGAACCCAAAGCTAAAATAAAAAACATAAACCTAAAAATACTATGAGCTCAAACTAATCGAGCCTAAAGAGACCAGTCTTGAGGAACCCTAGACACCCAAAGCCACCAAGCCTAGCCGACACAATTCCAACATGGCTAGATGGCTACTTGAAAATCACCATCGCTACCTAAGCAGGAGAAGAAACCGCGCCCTTCGCCGGTGTCACCACGTCCTCCACCAGCACCTACGCTTCTGACCCACTCATCGGCAGGCTCTGAAAGAGGCTGAAATCCAGTGCCAATAGCGTGATCTCTGGCACCCATCACAGAGTCGGAACCCAAAGGGCAACCACACCCAATCTGATCCCATCGTACTTGGCCGTGTTGATGGACGATAAGAAACCGCCTGGCTCCTTCATCCAACTTACAATCCGAGCCACTGAGATCCCATCTCGATTCAAAACCACACGGTTCAACATCGAGCACTCCGCCCAGTCAGCGCCACCGAGTGTGATAGCAACACAAGCCACGTGTAATACCCCAAAAATTAGTTATTAATTTCTGATGATTTTTTGAAAATTATTAAGTTGATTGTTAGGACGATTACGTGGTTTAGGGGTGGAGTGGAATTATTTTTGGATGAATAATTACTTTGAATGAGTTGTTTTAGGGAGCTCAAGAGTTGACTTTTTATACGTTCAGTTTCTCTGAAAACTTTCTTCACGAAAGTCATAGAGCGCGTCAATACGAGTTCATACTCGACCATGTTGATGGATGATGAGAAACTGCCTGGCTTCTTCATCCAACTCGTGATCTGAGCCACTGAGAGCCCATCTCGATTCAAAACCACACGGTTCAACACCGAGCACTCCACCCAGTCAGCACCACCGAGTGTGGTTACAACACAAGCCACATCCATGACATCACTAAACCCCGACACCACCTCAGAACCTTCGCCACCTAGAGCAACGAAGAAGAGAATAAGCAGCCTAAAAACCGCCATAGCCACCATTTACTAACAATAGCAAGGTACTAGAAGCCGCCGCCATAAAGAAGATGGTTCTCAAACTTTAGCAAAGCACTAGGTTAAAAGCTCTAATTCACATAAATATCTTCTCTCATCTGCTCTTACACATCTATCTCATGTAGATCTTGACTACCTCCTCTACTGGTGCCGTCTAACAGGATAGGCTAATTAACGATCTATTTGGTAAAACTCCATGCAGAGACAATAATAAGAAGGGTTTTTTTACCATTTACCCTAATTCTAGGGACTTTTTGCCCCCTTACACCACTTACTTATTTTTTTTTCCCACTTACCTATAATGATTCTAATAAGTTCTTCCCTAATAGCCAATTAAGTTTTTTTTTAGACTATTTTGCCCTCACCTCTTTGTCACATAGAGAGGAAAAATGGAAGAGAAATAAGCCATAGGTGACTTTGCCGGACTCCGGTAACCGACCGCCGGAATCCGGTCACTGGTTGCCGGCCACCGAACTTCTCTGAAAACCTCGCTGGAGGTCCCCAAAGAGATGGTCGAAGATCTTATAGGTCACAGGAGAGGTTTATTGTCCCCCTAGTAAACATGTATTGTCCCCAATAAACATTTATTGGGGGGCAATGAAGTTTATGAAACCTTGTCGGAGGTCCCTAAAGAAGTCTTCGGAGATCTCATAGGTCGCCGAAGATTAGGGGGAAGGGGAACTAATCTCCCTAAAATTAGACAAATAAAACTTTGATTGAGGAAGATGAGGAGATTATGTCAATTCAAAACCTTTTATTGAGGGGCAATAAACGTTTTATTACAAGATAATAAAACTTTTTTTTTTGTTTCCTTCTTGGCCTTCCTCCCATAGTTGACAAAAAAAAAAAATTTGATTTGGGCACCCAGAAGTCTTCAGAGATCTCATAGGTCACCGGAGATTAGGGGGAAGGGGAACTAATCTCCCTAAAATTAGACAAATAAAACTTTAATTGAGGAAGATGAGGAGATTATGTCAATCCAAAACCTTTTATTGAGGGGCAATAAACGTTTTATTATAAGATAATAAAACTTTTTTTTTTTGTTTCCTTCTTGGCCTTCCTCCCATAGTTGACAAAAAAAAAAAATTTGATTTGGGCACCCAGAAGTCTTCAGAGATCTCATAGGTCACCGGAGATGTTTATTGCTCCCCCCAATAAACTTTTATTGCCTCCCAATAAGCCTTTATTTCCCCCAACAAATGTTTATTGGGGGGCAATAAAAATTTACTAGGGGGAAGGGGAACTAATCTCCCTAAATTTAGACAAATAAAACTTTGATTGAGGAAAAATATGAGGAGATTACGTCAATTCAAAACCTTTTATTGGGGGGCAATAAACATTTTATTATGAGATAATAAAACATTTTTTTTTCTTTTTTTCTTTCTTTCTCGGCCTTCTGCCCACAGTTTACCAAAAAAAAAATGATTTGGGCACCTAGAAAATGCTCTGGGCACCGAATCGGAGCAAACCCACCATCATCTTGCTTCTGCTACCCAACAAAACCCACGTCTTCTCCCTTTTGCTGCCACAAAACCGGCAACAACAGCGAAGACAACACCACAAAGCTGTCACCATCGTCTTGCTTTTGCTGCCCAACCAAACCCACCTTCATCTGAGCAAACCCATGTGGACCCGAATTGGAGGCAAATTGGCCAGCAACGGAGATGACAATGTTGACCCAAATGAGTTCTCAAGCATCGACGAATCGAGGACAGAGTGAACATCCTGTTTCCCGTTCTTGCAATTCGCCGCCGTTTGCTTCTGCGACGGCCATCACCGAGCACAAAGGTGAGGTCGGGCTTTGGGCAAAAATGTGAAGTTTCTTCAGCGCGGAAGAGAGAGAGAGAGAGAGAGATTGGGCTTTGGGCACCAAATTTCTTCACGGCTGCTCGACTACTTTCGGCTGCTGCTGTTGCTTCTTGGCAGGCTCAGATGCCTCAAATTGATCCTTGACAACGGCGCTGAGAGAGAGAGAGAGAGAGAGAGAGAGAGAGAGAGAGAGAGAGGGGAGTGGCAGGCTGTAATTTATTATTTAGGTTAAGAGTAAAATTGACATTTCATTTTAAATTTGGTTAGCAGGAATAAAATTTTGTTGATGGAGTAAGTAGGAATACATTTGCACAATTTTGTGCTTTGGATAACAATTGTGGGGAATATTTTATTTATTTATTTTATCTTTAATTACTTGCCAGATTTTATTGTTTTTCATTTGGTCAAAAGGAGCTTCTATTCATACCTCCAAAATTAGTATTTGTACCTCTCTATTTTTTTCAAATTATATTTGACTTTGTCAACTCATGCCAAATTACCAATAAGGACACAAAAGAGACAAAAAAAAAAACTTTTTTTTTTTTTTATAATTTTTTTAACCCCACCCCACCCCTCCCCTCCCATGATGTCAGTGGGGTTTGAAACTGTGACATCCACAATATCGGTTATCCTAGAAACCAATAGGTCACAGCTCACAGACAAAAAAAAAAAAAAAAAGTCTCTTCTTACCTTTACAAATAGTATGTTTCGATGAGGCAATTAGTAAAATTCTAAACTGTGCATTGCCTATTATATTGCTGCTTGTACTTTTTTTCCAACTCGAAGCAATTAGTAAATATGTGTCTCTCTCCAAGCTAAAGAGCATTATGTTGGACTGGCTTTGGAACACCATGACAACTTTCAGTACAGGCATCTGTATCGACTGTACGTAAATCATAATTAAGTAATGAAAATTTTGTATCCAAAAACTCAGTTTAATTAAAAATTTTGAGAATTGGGAGTAATATCTAAACATCTCAGATAGCAGTATACCAACGTGCTTCTATATTCAATAGATTTAATGAAAAATACTGTATTGACTACCGACTGGAGATTTTTTTTTTTTTTTTGTGCAGCTTAATTGTATGAAGGGTAAAATAGGATTGTGTAATCTTCAAAAATTGAATGAGGTTCGACTACTGATTTTGGAGGTATGAATAGAACGTAAAAGAAGAAGTTTTTATTGATTTTATTGGACGATGGGCGTTGTGGGAAAATTAGGGAGGTATTGGTTATCTATAAAAGTAAGTTGGAGGTCTATTAAGTTGGGAGGTCCAAATGCCAACTTTGGAGGTATGAATAGAAGCTCCCTTGGTCAAATTCATTACCAGAATTTGAGGAAATGAATTTGACCGCAATCCCTAATAATATGAGCACAGTGATTTCAAGCTGGACTAACTTCCGGAAAAGATGACGTTCCACATGACCACACAAGTATGGTGGAATATACATTCACAGCTACCTGGGCTCCACTTTTAGAAGCCCATGAGTTACTTATACCATATATATTTCTCTAAATTCCTCTACATGTTATTCCTTTTTATTTTTTTTCTTTGGTAATTCTTCCGATTTTTTCTTTTCTAATTGAGAAATCTTGCAGGTCAGTGTCTACTAAGGCCCAGTTTGGCCCCGAGGTTAGAGCAGCTTAAGCTGCTTATTCCATAATTTAAGTTGGATGGGTGTTTGGTAAAACAAGAGGTTGGTGATTATAATCCAATCTCCCACTTCCCAATGCTATAATCCACAAGTTGCAAAAGTGATGCTTCTAGATTAAGACATTTCAGAAGTTGAGATGTGTACCTATATTGCCCTCATCTATATCCCAACACTGCCGAAACCGGTTTGAAGATGGACTGAGGATTTGATGCCTACAACCCAGCAAGTTCATGACTTCCAACTCCAATCGTGGTCAGCTTTCTTCTACAGATGCAACGAAGCCAAGAGTAAGCCGAGAAGAGCTGGAAAAGTCACCGGCGTCGAGGAACCGCGACGAAGCTGAGAATTCCCAAAAACAAAATCATCAGAACCTAATCGAATTCAGAAAATAATCACACAGGCATGTAGACCATGACGAGAAAATGAGGTTTCATACCACATGCAAGCCAATCGGTGGCCGGAGTCGCCGGAATTCGCTGAAACTCGCCGGAGCAGTCGGACCTTCTCACCGTCGATTCTTCTTCGTCGTCCGGTGCATGGACAATCAACGGCCATATACGTGACGGGTACGATGAGACGAAGAGGATGGTGCCCGTGCGCCGTCGTGGGGTGGCCGGAGGTGAAAGTTCCGATCAGGCTTCTCTTCCGGGTCGGTGGCCTTCTGACTCCAAGCTCCCTCTCTCTCGAGCTTTCTAGGCCAATCTGGTCCATTTCCTTTCCTTTTAAAGCCAAATCAACGGACCAGATTGGATGGTGGAGGAAATTGACGGCTCAGATCGCGCCACTTGATTTCTATTTCCTTAAATAAATTTTCAAAACCCCAGAACTTCGGAAAGTCACGATAAATAGTCCGGGTATCCAAAAAATTCTCCGAAAATTTCCCAGAACTTCAGAAAGTCACGATATATGAATGAGTAGAGTATAACTTATAAAGATAATAAATGTTATTATTTCTAAAAATATATATAAGTAACATCATTTTAACATCATGTCCTTTTTGGTCATTTTCTAAACTCACAGCACTTTTATACTAAAGTTTACCAAACACTTAAACACTGCTTTTGTACTCACAGTACTTTTAAAAGCACAGTTTACCAAACACCAACCTACTTAATTTCACAGCTGATTATTCTCACAGCACAGCTAAAGCCGATTTTAAATTAATCACCTCGGGGCCAAACTCACCCTAACTGTCTAGTATCCCAAGGAACAGTTCGAGAGCGTCTTGCATGATGTAAAAGATCAAAGTCTTCAATGACTTGCCTTCAAACTCAAAAATTTATTCAACAACGACATTAATTACGACACTGTTTATGCAATATAATTCCAGTGTCCGAGAACATCCACCCAGGAAAACCAAAATTTTGCTGGAAAACAGCCCAACCAAAAATGGTACCTATATTTTAAGAGAGAACAAGCCCTCCTCTTTTGCATATCAGTTTGCTCTGTTTATCATCTCTTCCATAAATATCCAACCATGAGCGACGAAATAGCCCATGATTTCTCTCCCCTCATCAAAGTATACAAAGATGGTCGAGTCCACCGGCTCCTAGGCACAGCCACAGTCCCTGCATCAATCGATCCCCAAACCGGTGTCCAATCCAAAGACGTCGTCATTTCAACCGCACCACCCATCTCTACAAGGCTTTACATTCCCAAATCCACTTTAACGGAGTCAGCCGAGTCAACCCGGAAGCTCCCTGTTCTGGTTTACTTCCACGGCGGTGGCTTCTGCATTGAAAGTGCTTTCTCTCCCACTTATCACAACTACCTCAACTCTTTAGTCTCCGAGGCCAATGTTGTAGCGGTTTCTGTTAATTATAGGATGGCGCCGGAGCACCCTCTCCAGGCTGCCTATGAAGATTCGTGGGCCGCTCTAAAATGGGTGGAGTCCCGTTTCACCGGAACCGGCCCGGAAGAGTGGCTGAACCGGCATGCAGATTTGAACTGGGTTTTCTTTTCAGGTGATAGCGCTGGAGCTAACATAGCTCACCAGATGGGTTTGAGAGTTGGTTCTGAGAAGTTGGTGGGTTTTAAGCTGAATGGAATTGTTCTGGTGCATCCATACTTTTGGGGTGAAGAACCAATAGGCGGAGAGCTAGCTTTGGCTGAGAGTCATAGAAAGATGTTGGCTGCTTTGTGGAGGTTTAGTTACCCATTGACTAGTGGATCCGATGACCCGTTTTTCAATCCGGGAAAGGATCCGAAGTTGGGGGAGTTGGGTTGTGAGAAAGTGTTGGTCTGTGTTGCGGAGAAGGATTCGTTGAAAGATAGGGGGTGGTATTACAGTGAGGTGTTGAAAAAGAGTGGATGGAATGGAGTTGTGGAGGTTTTGGAAGCAAATGAGGAGCAGCATGTGTTCCATTTGTTCTATCCTACTTGTGACAATGCTGTGGCCATGCTCAAGAAGATCGTTTCTTTCATGAATTAGTTTTGGTTTCGATTCCAATCGATTAGATTGTTGGCCGGTCTCTTCATCGATCTGTTGTGGTGTACGTTCTATATAATGATCCTTGTGCAAAAGAAATCTATGCGCATATTGTGAAAAGTTGAAAACAACAATTTTTGGGTTCACCCTGGATAAAGCTACTTGTTCAGCTCTTTCCCAGCTCACTAATTATGGATTGTCATCTATATTTTAAATATATAAAAAAATACTAAAATTTGATCTAACTCTTTTATAAGAAAAAATAAAAAAGGGATATTGACCCAATGTCAAAATTTGAGTCAATATACTCCCACACTTATTCCACTACTCCTATTTACCCAATTTAATATTTAATGACAGTTTTGCCCCCTATTAATTAAATTGAAACTAACTCCTCATCGATCTCTCTCTCTCTCTCTCTCCTCCTCCTCCTCCTCCTCCTCGTCGTCGTTGGAGTGTCGGAGCACCAGAGTCCGATTCACAGCGGTGAAGACTTTGCTGCAGAAATCATGTTGCCTGGCGAGTCGATGACTGTGACGGAACCTTTCCAGCGGATTTTGGGCCATCTCGGCTCTGTTTCTCGATCCAGATCTTGGCTGGGTCTTGCTAGGGGAACCCGACGACGACGAAGACGTTGTTAAGGTGGTTGAGGTCGGCGGTGGTGCGGTGGAGGAAGAACTCAGCCTCTATCTGTTCAGAGGGCAGGTGGATAAAGATCTCAACCTCTATCTGTAAAAGGTCACTATTTTTGTTTTTTTTTTCATTCTTAGGGAGGGTGTGATGAAGAACTCAGCCTCAATCTGTACAGAGGGCAGGTGGATAAAGAGATTATTGATCAGCTGCAAGGTAAAGAAACAGGTCTTCGTGAGCTGATTAAGGTTCGTGTACTCCTTTATGAAAAGCTCTGGCGCATGACAGCTGATGCAAAGGTTTTAACAGCCGTTGCGCTCTATGAAATGGCAAAAAGAGAAAGGCTCTTGCCTCCCCTGAAAACATGAATTGCCAATTATCTTAGTCACCATATACTTTATTGGGTGGGTGTTGATGTTTGCAACTATTGAGCTAGTTGGTACAAGAACCAGAGTTGATTTTCTTGTATCTGCGTTGTAAAGTTTATGGAGCTCTACGTAATTTTTTCATTGTTAGGGAGGGTGTGTGTGTGTGTGTGTGTGGGGGGGGGGGGGGGTGTTGCCTGTTAGATTAAGGCAAACTAGAACCAGGAAGTGTTGAGGTACAATATGCTATTTGTCTGCATTATCCTGTTTGAATTTGTTACTACTACATTTGGAAGTAGTTATGTGGTAGAAACCCAAGTAAAAGCTATTTGGCAAAAGTTTGTTACTGACCAGTACAAGTTATTTGGATTATTTCATCTTTTAGGGTAAACAACAATAATAACACCTGATTAGTTCTTAATTTTTTAAAACTTACTGTGCTTAGACACCTCCACTATGCACACTAGCAAGTAGCAAGTAGCAACCCACATGCACGCCTAGAACAAAGGCATTATATGGTCAAGCACCTCCCCATGTGTGATCTTGAAAGTAGCAATTCATTTGTGGTATTGTCTCATGAAAATGTGCAGCAGAGCTTAAAATTATACTAGTGTATCTGCGTTGTAAAGTTTATGGAGCTCTATGTAATCTAACCAGAGGAGCAGAAGCTGTTGTTCAGGGGCAATAATAATATTATTGAGGGGCAATAATGTTTCTACTTGGGGGTAGTAATCATATTATTGGGGGCAATAATGTTTTTATTGGGGGGCAGTAATGTTTTTATTGGGGGACAATAATGATATTATTAGGGAGCAATAATATTCTCCTGTGACCTACGAGATCTCTGACGAGCTTTTTGAGGACTTCCGGCGACCGGTGACGGTATTCCGGCGACTGGTAACGGGACTCCAGTCAAGTCTCCGTTGACTTCTCTCTAAGTGACAATGGGAAGGAGGGCAAAATTGTCTAAAAAAAAAATAAAAAAAATACTTAGTTGGGTATTAGCACAAAAAATATGTTATTTGTTGGGTAAGTGGTGTTAGCCAAATAGCCACCCTCAAGTATAAGGGGTACAAGTAATAGTATAGGGATTTAAGAAAGGTTGTCGAACCCACGAGGATTGGATTCCTTTCACTAGCTAGGGTGTGAACTTAAGGAGAGCTAGAATATGCAAATGTACAATCACAAACCTAAATTCACAAGGAAATCTAGGCTCATGGTGAGTATGTGCAAGATGGAGTAGTGATTTGATTTTGGTTTTTGAAGATAGTTTTGAATTGAAAAATAGCTAGATGCTCAAATGGAAATTAAATTAACTAAACTAATGATCAAATGGATGAAATTTAGGATTTAGATTGTCCACCACTAACCTCCCTTGCAAGTATTGATGCATTTCAATATGAATGATGCTAAATTAATTAACCAATTTCTCTCCTTGCATCCCTCTCGGGTATGACAAGGGACATGCTCCTTTTGTGATATCAAGCAACCCCTCTCGGGTGTAGTACTTAACTACTTAAGTCATGCATTTCAATCCGGTTAGGTATCTAGTGCATTAAACTAAGTGCATAAAGTTTGGAGATGAAGAAATCATGCAAACCAACCAAGCTTATCTCTAAGTGATTGTAATTCACAACCCCTACATGCACACCTAGTGTGCTTTCATGCTTTAACATTCAAAGGTTACCAATCTCTAAACATTATATCATGACATAGCAAACACACATACTCAAAATGGTAAAGTATAAGCATATGCATTCAACTCTTGAACTAGCATGTAGGCATGTTAAAGAAAATTGCATAACATCATATTATAGCATCAATCCATACAAGATTGGTTAGGGCTTTCAACCCTAGCCCCGACAAAGTAACTACTCACTCATATTCATACAAATTAACACCAAATCTAAAATACATCAAGGAAAATTAAGGAGTTTAAGGAAAGAGTGAACTAGTTGAAGCTTGACAAATTGATGACTAGCTCCTCCATGGTTTTCCTCCTTCAATGCCCTTAGATCCTCCTTGATGGTGGAATGAATGGATTATGAACTTGTTGATGTTGATGATGAATATAATGGTGATGAAGATATGATGCTTCCTTGACTAATTTTGAGTGGTAGTGATGGAGTTTATGGTGGTTGAAGATGGTAGTTGAGGTGGTGGTGATGGAGGAGATGGAGTAGTAAGGGGAGTATGGATATTATGGGTTTGAATTTTGGGAGGTGGATATGGAGGTTTTATGAAGGAGATGAAGAGAGAAAGAAGATGCAATGGGGTGGAATGGATGATGCCTTAAGAGTGTAATGAAGGGATGCTTATATAGAGAAGAAAGAGAGGAGTAAAACGATGAATGGAAGCAAAAGGGAGCAGCTCTAGTATTGTAAGAAGCATGAAGGTGGAGTATGAGAGTGGTAATAGATCCTAAAAACAAGGGAAATGGGTATGGAAGAGATGGAGTAAAAAGAGAGAAGTAATGATGAGCTATGAGAGTGTAGAGTAGAAAAAAATGACTTAGGAAAAGAGAGGATCAGCTGCTCTCTTTGTTGTCCATGGGAAACATGAAAATGAAGAGTGTTGGAGTGGTTTTGGCTCACCAAAGTCAAGGTGACAAGCATGGGAGAGAAAGTGTGCAAGGGATGCCTATTGTTCAAAAGATAATATGATGGATTAATCTAGCCATATTCTTGAAGGATTGTTTTAGGGCTCTCCTTGATAATTTCAGCATCATAGATCTTCCAAAAATGCACAAGAAATCCGTCCAAAGAAGGTTCTAGGCCAAACTGCCATGTTTTGACTTTGTTTGCTGCTCCTGAAGCTTCCTTCAATTGAATCTCCATCGAGACATTGGAATTGGCCTTCGACTCTTCATACCAAATGTTGCTTGATAAGTGTAGATCATCATAGTAAAATTTCAGAGCTTAGTTCACTGTGGTTTGGCCGGAAATGCTGCCGGAATCTGTACAGGTCCGGTTTTGCCAGTTTTTCGTCTTTTAGGCAGAAACTTGGACTGATATTTTGAAGGCTTTCCACTCTAAACTAACTCTTGAATTATTCATAAGAAATGATCCTTAGGATGTCTATAATGGATCTGGAAAGTTTCAGCTGATTTGGAGTTCGTTTGATTAGGCTGCCGCCCTTCCTTCCTTGTTTAGCTCGTTTTCCCCTAGCCGAAATAGGAAAATGCTAAAGTTGACTTTTCATTTCCATGCTTCTCCACTGTTTCCTAGTATGATAAAGAAAACATAATAAATATTTATAAATAAACACAAAGGTTAAGCAAAAGTACAAGATTAGGGGAATAATGGAATTGGATTAGTCAACATTAAATTGGGCTTTAGAACAAGTAATTTCCATGTTTTAGGGCACAAATATGTATATGAATTATGATCCAACAAGTGGGCAATCTTATAAGATGTTTGGGTAAGTAGGGTTAGTATATCTCAAATTTGGGTAAATAGACATTTTCCCAATAAAAAACTCTAACTTAGATTGTAACTAACCCCGTTTTTCCCAAATTCCATACTGATAAATTCTCTACCTCCACCCGATGTTGAAATTCGACTTTTGCCCTTTTGGAAAGTGAAGGTTATATGATGGGTACCTCTGATAACGACAAAGAGCACAGAGAGCTTGAATTAAAGGTAACATTTAGGGTTTTTGTTTGTTTGTTTGTGTTTTTTTTTTTAAACATTTGAATATGATTTTAGTTTTTATATGCTTGATCAATTATTCTTCTTCTTCTTCCTCTCATGCTCGTCAATTCATCTTTTTTTTTAATCAAATAAACAACTCATATACAATAACTAGTCCATTGTGAGTCGAACTCACGACCTCCCACTTATAAAGAGGAGACTTCTTTTCAAAAAAAAAAAAAAAAAAAAAGAGGAGACCTATACCACTAGACCAAATGATACTGGTTTTTTTTTTTTGTCTTTTTTTTGTCAATTGATTTTTTTTTTTGAATAAACTGGTTAATTGATTATATATATATGATAATCTATATAACTTAACTCTTCTTCTTATGATCAGTGAGCTGTGATATGTTGATAAATTATAATTACAATATTATAAAGGGCATGAGTTCGATTCTCACTAATATATGTGGGCTAAGAGTTAAAACAAAAAACAAAAACAAAAAACAAAACAAAACTCTTCTTCTTATGTTAGATCAATTCATCTTTTTTTTTCTTTGTTCGATCAATCCATCTTTTTCTTTTTGTTTTATGTCTAAGTAAGAGTTTTTTATTTTTTATTTCTTTTATCAAAGAGTTAAGTTAGAGTATTGTATTTTTTATTTATTTAAATATAGGTGGTTGTTAACGTTAGAAACCGAAGGCTCTAGTTAACATTAGAGAAGAAAGATAGAGTAAATGAGACACGAGAAATATAGTGGTTCGTCTCCCGCCTTAGCGGGAGACTACGTCCACTTTAATCTTGCACTATATGAGTTTGGGCCTTGCGGCCCAAATGGATTACAAAGCTTATCTCTAAGTTTGGGCCTTACACCTATATTGCCTTCACTCGATTTTTGGAGGGTTCTTGGTCGACATTGCCCTCATCCACAGGTATTTTGTTAGTGTGAGTCATCGTTCCCTATTAGGAATAGACTACAAGGGAATATATTTGTTTGACTCCAGTTTTCCTTGAGCTGGTCAACAGTCTTTTTTCTTGCGCGGCCGTGCCAGCATCGTTCGGGTGCGGTTGTCGGGGGTATCCCTTGACCTGACTTCTTTCAAGCGATTGTGGACGAGGAGAGCACCAACCTCGTCGTGGGATTCTTTGTGCCTCGTGGCGAGGACTTTTGCTGAGCTTCTTCAAAATCACAATCGATACTCGATGTTGTAGATCGAGCAGAGCGAGAACTGCTAGGAAGTGAGGAGAACTTGCTAAAGCGTGACTTTAGCTTGGCTGGAAGGTTTGGTGGCACTAACAGTCGGCTCTTGAGGAGACTAGGACTGGAGTGTGACTATTGGTAAGAGAAGGAGAGGGTTGCTCTAGAGAGGCTTGGATAATCTTAGAGATTGTTGTTGTGAATTGTGTGTTGAAGTGTTTCATTGTAACCTCTATTTATAGGCTACCATGCCAAAGTAGTTGGCCTTAAACAAATGATAGTGGAGCATTAATTGGAGATAAGAAATGATGAATTTTGGAGATAAGGAAGCACAAATTGGAGATAAGAGATAAGGAATGATGAATTTTGGAGATGAGGAATGATGAATTTTGGAGATAAGGAAGCACTTTCGGCTCCTTTATTCCTTCAATTATATCTCCATCAAGAATTCAAATTGGGCTTTTGACTTCTTCATATGAAATGATCCACCATGAGTATAGATCATTCTATCCAAATTTCAGAGCTAAATTCCATGTGGTTGGGCCGGAAACGCTGCTGGACTCCTTACAGGTCCAGTTTTCCAGTTTTGCTTATGCAGAAGATTGGACTGATTGTTTGAAGGCTTTCCACTCAAAACTAGCTCTGGTACTCTTCATAATAAATGATCCTTGGGATGTCTAGATTTAATCTGGAAAGTTTTAGCTCATTTGGATTTCGTTTGGTTAGTCTGCTGCCCCTCCTTCCGTGTTTAGCTCGATTTCTCCTAGCCGAAGTAGGAAAATGTGCTAAAGTTGACTTTTCATTTCCATGCTTCCATAGTAGGCTTTATTTAGCCTCTAAATAATATATTTCGAACTTGTCAACAATATATAGCTTGAGCCACTGACATTGGCTCAATTCTCCAAGACATGCCTTGTCAGGCCAAAATGCTCATTTTGGGTCCAAACAATATTGTTGTAACTACTTACCTTGTATATGTTGTGTAGTACAGTAGTACACAATAGTTGTAGTACGATTGTAGTCTGTTTATATACACCACAGAATGGGTGTAATAATATATCAGAAAATTCATTCTCTCAACCTTGTTCTATTTGACTTGGTATCAGAGCAAAGATCCAAAGGACTTTGTCTCTTTTTCTTCTTCTGTAGTCTTCTCTCAATACGAGGAAGACAGTTGACTTAGAACCCTCTGTGGGTTAGACGACGTCGTTCTCTAATTGTTGGCAGACGTCTTCATTCTTCACGGGTAACTTCCTCATCTCACAGCTACGATTGGCTTCGCCTTCAGCCCAAGGCCGCCGTTGCTCCTCTAGTCCAGACGACCTCGTCCTCAGCCCAAAACCGTCGTCGCTCCTTTTGTCCAGTCGGCTTCGTCTTCAGCCCGAGACCGTCGCCGTTCCTCTCATCAGTCCAGATCGGCCTCTCTTGATCCAGCCCGGCGTCGTTCTTGGTTACCAGCCCAGAATCGTTCCTCCCTTGATCACCAGACCAGAATCGTTCCTCCCTCTGTTCAGATCAGCGTCGGTGTCTCTGCTCAGCCGCGTCGCTCGGTCCACATCAGCGTCGCTCACTCAGGAGGATTCCAGATCGATCGCTTCCTGCCCGGACGACGATCCTTGCCCAAACTCGGGACGATTCCAGATCGATCTCTTCACTTGGTCAACTCGGTCAACTCGGTCAGTGAGTCAACTCGTCTCAACTCGGTCAACCCATTCAGCTTAGTCAAACAGGTTCAAAAAAAAAAACTGTTACTATTCTTATTTCCGCTGCGTACTTTGGGATTTTTGTATTTTTCTATTGTATTATTGCAATGGGTGGTGATGACAGTGAAGGTCAGAGTTCTAAGTCCAATGAGGTCCATAGGGTTGAAGTCTCTGTCAAGAGCTCAGAAGGTGGTTCTTTTGGGGGTACCAAACTCACCGGTACCATTTTCGAACATGGAAGAAGATTATGTCTGTTTATCTCCGTGGGATACACAAAATGGGGCATGTGACTGGAACAATCAAGGCTCCTAGTGAAGATGATAAGGAGGCATATGCTAAGTGGGAAGATGATGATGGGTTTATAATGTCGATTCTATTTCGAGCCATGACTGATGATGTGCTACAGATGGTGGAGGAATGTGAAACTGCTGAGGCGATATGGAAGACGTTGGGAGATCTCTATACAAATGAGTCTGATTTTATACAGGTTCATGAATTGATGTGCAAAGCTGCAGGAATGCAACAGAATGAGCAACCAGTGTCAGTGTTTTTAACCAAGCTGAAGAATGTATGGACTGAAATTGATCAGAAGCGTCCTTGCAAGATCAAGAACCAGGAGGATATTGCATGGTACCAGAAAGAAAAGGAACTTGAGCGGGTTCATGCATTCTTGCGAGGACTTGATGCCAAACATAACAGTGTCAAAGGAGAATTGCTTAGAATGCCAGATCCTCCTAGCTTGACCACAGCTTTTACATACATTTGTAAGGATGAGTCTCAGCAAGAAAGTCTCAAACAGGCACAAGTTGAAGTATCCAGCCTAGCTATTCAGGCACCAGCACCTTTTCTTCAGCATCAGAGATCAATCCCAGTTCATCAGCAAGGACCTCCACCAGGCTTTGCTAATCGTCCTCGTCCTCAGTGTTCTTATTGCACCGATGTTGGGCATATTCGAGAGACTTGCTGGAAACTGAATCCGCACCTCAAACCTAAAAAACAAGGTTATCGTCATAAGGCAAAAGCAGCTGCTGTTCAATTGGTCCAAGAACCAGATTTCTATGGAGTGGCTGGACAAGATCATCATACAGCAGGTGGGGCTACTCCTACAGCCTCTATAGCTGGTCGGGGTACGATTGGTATGGCTTTAAAGGTTTCTAACTTTGTTGGTTCTCATACATGGATTATTGATTCTGGTGCTTCCGATCATATGACTTATGACAAATCGTATTTTATTGAATTGTCTTCCCCACCAGTGTCCTATGTAACTAATGCCAATGGTGAGGCTTTTCCTGTGTTAGGGTCAGGGTCAGTACGTATTACTCCCACTTTAGAACTTCATAATGTGTTATATGTGCCTGACTTATCCCATCACTTGATATCTGTTCCACAGTTGAACACTGAGTCGAACATGCTCTGTAACCTTTTATCCTATGTATGTGATTTTTCAGGATCTTCTCACCAGGGAGATAGTCGGTCGGGGGTATCTGAGGGGTAGGTTGTTCCATCTGGATCAGACATACGCAGGAGAGAAACCAGGAGCACAGTCCCGAGCTGCTTTGACTTCGAATTCTGATAAGTTAAGTGAAATTTGGTTGTGGCATCGCCGTTTAGGGCATCCATCTTTTAGTCTTATGAAAAAATCCATGCCTACTCTGTTTATTGGTGTGGATGAGTCTGTTTTACATTGTGAAACATGTGTTTTGGCCAAGAGTCATCGTGCTACTTATTCTCCTAGTGTTTCTAATAAAAGTGTTATTCCTTTTGAGTTGATTCATTCTGATGTTTAGGGACCTTCTAGAGAGCCCACTGTATCGGGTATGAGATACTTTGTGTTGTTTATTGATGATTGTACGAGATTGTCATGGGTTGCCCTTCTTAAAACCAAAGATGAAGTCTTCCCTGCTTTTCAAACATTTCGTAATCTTGTTCAAACACAATATCATAGCACCATTAAAGTCCTTCGTTCTGACAATGGGGGGGAGTATGTTAACCATGTGTTCCAAGAGTTTTTTATAACCAGTGTCCGCAAACACCAGAACAGAATGGGGTGTCCGAAAGGAAAAACCGTCATTTACTTGATATGGCTCGTGCCCTTCTTTTTAGTGCTCATATGCCTAAGTATCTTTGGGGCGATGCTATACATGCTTCCTCTCATCTTATCAATCGTCTTCCATCTAGTGTCCTTCAGGGAAAAATTCCATTTGAGGTTCTCGCCTCTCATGTCTCCTTACCCTCATTTCATAATATTCTAGCTCGTGTTTTTGGTTGTGTTGCTTTTGTCCATGTACCAAAAAACCAGAGGTCTAAGTTGGATGCCCGGGCCATTAAGTGTGTGTTTGTTTGCTACGGAGGCTATTAGAAGGGGTACAAGTGCTATCATCCACCAACCAGAAAGTATTATGTCACTATGGATGTTACTTTCTTTGAAGACATGAGTTATTTTTCCTCTTCAGATACAGCTCTTCAGGGGGAGAATTCATATTTTGAAGAGCTATATCATGGAGAGGGGGAGGAATTAGAAGGAGAATGAGAAGTCACACAGCCAGGAGGTATTTTGACCGATCCGGTTGAGACTATTAGCACGTCGCCTCCAGTAGCAGAAACTCCAGACATCTAAGCTCCAGTTAACCTCACTCAGAATGAGGTTGAAGACACATCTGCCCCTCTTGCCATTGCTTCTACCCCTGACCCACAGCTTCCTGGTACTGAAGATCACCCATTTGAGGTATGTCCATCCACTGATACTAGTAGTAGTGAGTCTAATGTTGAGCAATATGTGTTACCACATAGGACCACTCGAGGTCAATCAGCCAAAAGATATGAACCTACTCTTACTACCAAATCAAAATACCCAGTAGCCAACTATATGTCCACTAGGAGGTTGTCTAAGTCATATGAATCATTTGTGAATCAAATATCTGCTGTATCAGTACCTAACAAAGTGCAGGATGCATTGGGGGATCCAAAGTGGAGGAAAGCGATGGATGAAGAGATGGAGGCGTTGCAGAAGAACAATACTTGGCAACTTGTGCCTCCACCACAAGGCAAGAAGGCTGTAGGTTGTCGATGGGTGTTTACCGTGAAGCATAATGCAGATGGATCAGTGAATTGGTACAAATTAAGCACGCCTTGTAGCAAAGGGGTTTACTCAGACGTATGGTATAGACTATGATGAAACTTTTGCTCCTGTTGCCAAGATGAATACTATTCGGGTTCTGCTCTCCTTCGCTGCTAGTTTAAACTAGCCACTCAGACAGTTTGATGTCAAGAATGCATTTCTTCATGGAGAGTTAGCCGAGGAAGTGTACATGAGCCTTCCACCGGGGTATGTAGTTGCTTCTCCTGGTGATTTTGTATGCAAATTGAGAAAATCTCTTATGGTCTCAAACAGTCACCTCGTGCTTGGTTTGGAAGATTTTCATAGTTCATGCGGAAGGTTGGTTACAGGCAGAGCAACTCAAACCATACCTTGTTCCTCAAGCATCAACAAGGGAAGGTAACAACTCTAATTATTTATGTGGATGATATGGTAATCACTGGTAATGATACTGTTGAGATGGATAGACTACAGAGACAGCTAGCTTCTGAGTTTGAGATGAAGGACTTGGGTGAGCTTAAGTACTTCTTAGGAATTGAGGTAGCTAGGGGGAGAGAAGGAATCTATTTGTGCCAAAGGAAGTATGTGCTTGACTTGCTGACAGAGACAGGTGTGTTGGATTGCAGACCTATTGATACTCCTATTGAGCAGAATCATTGTTTAGCTGAGTATCCAGATCAGGTACCTACTGATCGAGCTCGCTATCAGAGGTTAGTTGGGCGCTTGATTTATTTGGCTCATACTAGACCAGATGTTGCATATGCAGTGAGTGTGGTGAGTCAGTTCATGCATAATCCGAGTGAGAGTCACATGGATGCTGTTATGCGAATTCTGAAGTACTTGAAGTCAGCTCCAGGAAGGGGAGTACTGTTTTCTAAACACAACAACATTCTTGAGGTTTGTGGCTTCACAGATGCAGATTGGGCTGGAAATATCACAGACAGGAGGTCGACATCAGGTTACTTTACTTTTGTGGGAGGTAATTTGGTTACATGGAAGAGTAAGAAACAGAAAGTTGTGGCACGTTCTAGTGTTGAGGCTGAGTATAGAGGTATGGCTCACGGAGTGTGTGAATTGTTGTGGTTGAGAAATCTGTTACGTGATCTGGGTTTCAAACTCAAAAATATCATGCAGTTGTATTGTGACAACAAGACAACTATTGACATATCACAGAATCCAGTACAGCATGATCGTACTAAGCATGTGGAGGTTGATCGTCACTTTATAAAGGAGAAGCTAGATGCCAAAATTATTAGCTTTCCTTTTGTTTCAACTGAAGAGCAACTTGCAGATGTACTTACCAAAAGAGTTTCTAGGAAGGCGTTTTATGACTCACTAAGCAAGTTGGGCATGGTTGATGTATATGCGCCAACTTGAGGGAGAGTGTTAGTGTGAGTCATCGTTCCCTATTAGGAATAGACTACAAGAAAATATATTGTTGTAACTACTTACCTTCTATATGTTGTGTAGTACAATAGTACACAATAGTTGTAGTACGATTGTAGTCTATTTATATACACCACAGAATGGGTGTAATAATATATCAGAAAATTCATTCTCTCAACCTGTTCTATTTGACTTATTTTAATTCTCTTATTCAAAGCTTATTTTTGTCAAGTTGTTTGAGTGAAGAGGTTATGTTGATTTACCAATAAGATTTAAAGCCTCTAGCCACGTTAGCAATTTTACATGTGATGTGAGGCTTAGGATAAGATTTGAGCTTCGACAATTATTGCACTAGTTAGCTCCAATAGGTTGACTCATATATATTGACTTATTGAGGCTCAACACGAGCTTCCAAAGGCAACTAATCCCAATACGGGCTTCCAATGATCTATTTGGTAAATCTCCATACCGAGACAAGAATATAAACTCGGCAATTGTGGGAAGAATGCAAGTCTTTATTTGTTTAGTTTTTCTTTACTACTTTAGCAGAGACTTAAGAAATCAAATCTGCATAGATATTTCAAGTAGGGAATATCTTCCTTCCAGAAACTTGGGAAGCTAGTTGTGCTCTATTTTCGAAAGCTGATGAGATAACTTCCTCTCTTTTTCTAATCTAATCTAATTCTTACGATATTTTTTCTAGTCGAGAAATCTTGCATGCCATTGATTACAAGGACAAGTTCGAGAGCGTCATGCATGATGTAAAAGATCAAGTCTTTATATAGTGACTTGCATAAAGACTCAAAATTGCTTTGAATACATTTCCAAGAAAATCCACCAAGAAAAACCAACAACTACCCTATATTTTAAGAGAGAACAAGCCCTCCTTTCTCCTCCTCACATATCGGTTGTGATCTGTTTATCGTCTCTTCCATAAATCTAACCATGAGCGACGAACTAGCCCATGATTTCTCTCCCATCATCAAAGTATACAAAGACGGTCGAATCGACCGCCTCCTAGGCACATCCACAGTCCCTGCATCCATTGATCCCCAAACCGGTGTTCAATCCAAAGACGTCGTCATCTCAACCGCACCACCCATCTCTGCAAGGCTTTACATTCCCAAATCCACCGCAACCGAGTCAGCCGAGTCAACCCAGAAGCTCCCTCTTCTCGTTTACTTTCACGGCGGTGGCTTCTGCGTTGAAAGTGCTTTCTCTCCCACTTATCACAACTACCTCAACTCTTTAGTCTCCGAGGCCAATGTTGCAGCTGTTTCTGTTGAATATAGGCTGGCGCCGGAGCATCCACTCCCGGCTGCCTATGAAGATTCGTGGGCCGCACTCAAATGGGTGGAGTCCCATCTCGCCGGAAACGGCCCGGAAGAGTGGCTGAACCGGTATGCAGATTTGAACCGGGTTTTCTTTTCAGGTGATAGTGCTGGGGCTAACATAGCTCACCACATGGGTTTGAGAGTTGGATCTGAGAAGTTGGTGGGTTTTAAGCTGAATGGGATTGTTCTGGTGCATCCCTACTTTTGGGGTGAAGAACCAATAGGGGGAGAAGTAGCTTTGGCCGAGAGTCTTAGAAAGATGGTGCCTGCTTTGTGGCGGTTTGCTTACCCTTTGACTAGTGGATCCGATGACCCGTTTTTTAATCCGGGTAAGGATCCGAAGTTGGGGGAGTTGGGTTGTGAGAAAGTTTTGGTCTGTGTTGCGGAGAAGGATGCGTTGAAAGATAGGGGGTGGTATTACAGTGAGGTGTTGAAGAAGAGTGGATGGAATGGAGTTGTGGAGGTATCAGAAGCGAAGGAGGAGCAGCATGTGTTCCATTTGTCCAATGCTACTTGTGACAATGCTGTGACCATGCTCAAGAAGATCGTTTCTTTCATGAATTAGTTTTGGTTTCGATTCTGGTTAGCTTGTTGGTCTCTTCTTCGTATGTTCTGGTATTCTATGCCTGCTTGTACTACCGTACTATGTTTCTTGGATAATAATGATCCTAGTACAAGAGAATTCTATGCTTAAATTGTGAAAATGTGAAAGTAGCTCTTGACCGGCCGATCTGGCTTTCTTTATGTAATTCCTTCCTAAGCTCAAGTTATAAAAGAAAAAGGGGAAATGACTCGATTAAGATGGGGAAATTAGGTATCCATTACAAATTTACAATAGCTCAAATTATTAGGTACCATGAAACTACGCCCTAAATTTCTTCACCAAGTAATTAACGAGGTGGCTAATCACTCTTCATATGAGCCATTATTGCATTATGTGATGAGTAATTCTAGAGAGACAGACGAGACACAGGTCGTGAGTATGTGACACCCATGACCAAAATTGCGTCTGCGATGGTTAGGTTTTTTTTTTTTTAATCAAACCTCGTAAATGCGAGGGAAACGATTTAATAAAAATAAAGGGAAATACAAATAAGAGGAGATGACATATTATACACCTCCCAGATGTAAAGTACTACGGATGAGGAATGACAAACAACATCCTGCCTTTCAAAACAAAAGAAATCATCTAAAATGAAAACTACAGAGACCCAACTTATCTCTTAAACAAAATTGATTAACAAAGCTTGGAGATAAATCAAACCAAGTAAAGCCCGTACCTGAAGCGCCAAAATTGGCCAATGCATCAGCCACCTGGTTTCCTTCATGAAAAATATGTGAACAACGAAATTGCATCATTGAAATGCGATGCACACAATTTTTCCATGCCACCTGTAATTGCCAAGGTACCATTTGAAGAGAGCGGAGAAAATTCAGAATTAGGGAAGAGTCAACTTCAAGCCAAATATGCTTCCAATCACGAACCCATGCAAGCTCGATTGCCTTGATCACTGCCATAACCTCCGCAACAATGGAACTAGGAATGTCAAGGGATGATAAAAAAGCACCAACAACCTCCCCCTGGAAATCACGAAAAACTCCACCATAACCTGAACGATCCTCCCCTCGCTTCCAAGCACCATCCGTGTTAACTTTGAACCAACCAATAATGGGTGGATGCCAATTCATCTCGTAAACTTTCGGGGCACAACGCGGCCTACAAGTAGCACCAAACCTCTTCAAGACACAAAGCGTATGTTTGTTTGGACCCAAAATGAGCATTTTGGCTTGACAAGGCACGTCTTGGAGAAATTGGGCCAATGTCAGTGGCTCAAGCTATATATTGTCGACAAGTTCGAAATATATTATTTAGAGGCTAAATAAAGCCTACTATGGAAGCATGGAAGCATGGAAATGAAAAGTCAACTTTAGCACATTTTCCTACTTCGGCTAGGAGAAACCGAGCTAAACAAGGAAGGAGGGGCGACAGACTAATCAAACGAAATCCAAATGAGCTAAAACTTTCTAGATTAAATCTAGACATCCCAAGGATCATTTCTTATGAAGAGTGCCAGAGCTAGTTTTGAGTGGAAAGCCTTCAAACAATCAGTCCAATTTTCTGCAGAAGCAAAACTGGAAAACTGGACCTATAAGGAGTCCAGCAGCGTTTCCGGCCCAACCACATGGAATTTAGCTCTGAAATTTGGACAGAATGATCTACACTCATGGTGGATCATTTCATATGAAGAAGTCGAAGGCCCATTCTGAATTCTTGATGGAGATATAATTGAAGGAATAAAGGAGCCGAAAGTGTTTCCTTATCTCCAAAATTCATCATTCCTTATCTCCAATTAGTGCTCCACTATCATTTGTTTAAGGCCAACTACTTTGGCATGGTAGCCTATAAATAGAGGTTACAATGAAACACTTTAACACACAATTCACAACAACAATCTCTAAAATTATCCAAGCCTCTCTAGAGCAACCCTCTCCTTCTCTTACCGGTAGTCACACTCCAGTCCTAGTCTCCTCAAGAGCCGACTATTAGTGCCACCAAACCTTCCAGCCAAGCTAAAGTCACGCTTTATCAAGTTCTCCTCACTTCCTAGTAGTTCTCGCTCTGCTCGATCTACAACATCGAGTATCGATTGTGATTTTGAAGAAACTCAGCAAAAGTCCTCGCCACGAGGCACAAAGAATCCCACGACGAGGTTGGTGCTCTCCTCGTCCACAATTGCTTGAAAGAAGTCAGGTCAAGGGACACCCCCGACGACCGCACCCGAACGGTGCTGGCACGCCCGCGCAAGAAAAGAGACTGTTGACCAGCTCAAGGAAAACTGGAGCCAAACAATGTTGTTAAACATATGTCCAGTAGCTATGCGACTAGAAGCATAAACATGGCCATTAATTAACCTGCAAGCCATAGCAACATCTGGAGTAATGCCATCATATCTCACCTTATTCCTTGTTTGCCAAATAAACCAAAGAGAGGCACAAAAACAAGCAACCCATAATTCTCTCAATTGGGGGCTGCGACTGTTGTGAAATTTTAATTAAAACTCGCAAGCGCCACTACACCAAAAACTGCATCACACGACGGCGAAAAAACGTTGTGTGATTTGGAGACTCACCGTCGTCTATCTCGATGTTGTCTGATGAAAACTCAGACGACGGTGAATTCACCGTTGTGTGAGATGCAATCAGTCGACATATATTCATTTGCACCGTTGTCCCAGAACTCGACAGATGCCAGGCGCAGCCATGTGCAGCAGTCATGCGCAGCAGTTCACACAACAGAACTTGTTTTAATGCCGTTGTGGGTTAAGATTCTCATACAACGGTTTTTTAATTATTCTGTTGTGTGATTTAAACTGGGACAACTGAGTTCTACCATTTTCTGTTGTATGAGATTAAAACTAAATGACGTTAGTTATTAAAATCCATTGTGTGATATATATAAGGGAAAAATGCACCAACAGTGTCCGGACACTGTTGGTGCATTTTTCCCTATATATAATTGCATTGTGTGAATACCCAAATTTTGAATGGATATAAATTAATAGTGAACAATTGGAATACAAATTGAATGCAAACCATCAAATGATCAACATTTGTACCAAAGTCATTGGGATACATCAATTCATCAAATATTGAATTTAAGGAACATTGCTAAAGCATTCATACATTGGATAGACTAAAAAGCATTTAAGTTTCCTGGTTAAGTTTTACATGATGAAACAAAATATAGCTTGCTGCATTAATGCTTGGTACTCCACGCTCGATCTCCCAAAGACTCTTTATGCAACATTCCACCATATAGTTCCTGACACAATTAACAAATGCAATGAACAAGAGGGATAATGCCTTACTATGTACATAATATACAAGCATTTTAGAATTAAACAATTTATAATATACAAGCAAGAAAGAAACAGAGAGTGACCTTCTGGGGCATAACAGCAAAAAACACATAAACCTCGCCTTCAAAAGAGAGAGTGAGCTCACTAGTCCACGACAACAAGAACTCGTGCCCCAGACTTCCACCTTATTACCAGTAATGATGTTGTCCCATTTATTCACATCAAGTCTCAACCACTTGGCCAAGCTTGTAGCAGATGATCAAATCCAACAAATATATACCAACCAAAAGTAAATGCAATTATGACTATATAGAAACCCCTAGCAAGATTGACCGATGCTTCTAGCTCTTTAAGCACTTGTTGGCACTGCAATTTGTTTGCACCAGATATTATATTAAAAGGAACACTGAACACCATACTATGCTCAGAGCATTACAAAACTATAAAGATATTGAGAAAATCTGGTAAATATTTCTTCCAGTGACCATTATCTCTTACTAATCACCAAATTTTTTTTTAAAAAAGTGCACGTTTTATTACTTTTGATAGCATGAAGATTTACTTTGTTAACTAGGCTAGAGCATACTACTTCCACTAACCTCTATCTTTATTTTATTAAAGTGCAATCCAAGAAAAATTACATATGATGACCATGATGCTTGCACTATGTGAGCAGACTCTGTAAAACTCACTTGGCGAATCGCATTGTCCCCTCAGAAGCCAGTTCATCGTGTTTAGCATTAACTGCCAAGTACAAATGGCCGATGCTAGGGACAAGCGGATTATCTGCTCAAAGATGAATATCAGTACGAGCAACAGATCATTTGGAGTTGGTGCTAAACATTACCAAAATAGTACTCGAGGTGATCTGTTCACCCACTTGGTTTGTTACTTCATGCCACTTTATCTCAAATTTCTCCAGAGCAATGCTGTCTGAAGGCCAAAAGTAGTGCTCCTGTATTTTTAAGCAGGTAAAAGTTTAACCACCTGATTTCTTATGTATAAGTAACATAAATACCAGAGGAACAACAAATTCTTCAAAAGAAAAAAATAATTTCACCTTGACCTTGAATTGTAAAGTAAGATACAGAGTTGGAAATACATTGATGTGTTATTGATCAATATCCATCAAATATTATAATAACCACTAAAAGATGACCGAAAAGAGCTGCACCATATCACCATCAGTATATGAATCTATTATTACATACTTAAGCCACTTATGCAAACTATTAAACTTATAGTTAGCATCGATTTTAAAATAACGAAAAGTAATTACTAACACTTTCACCCTCACTTGTTCCTTAGATATTTGATTTTAAGCTATAACACATTTCAATCAGAACATTCTCATAGTGCTCATTCAATTTGGCAACAAAATTTTGGAAGATCTCCTATTGCACACAATCCTGCATGAGGAATTTTAATTTGAAAAGAAAAACCATTAATCTTAGGCAAGGTGGTTTCTCTATAAACTCTATTGAAATGCTGCTATCAACATAGCAATGAATTAAGTTTGCTAAATAATTTAGAGAAGTGTTTAAGATAAAATGATATATTTATCACACCTCTATCCTTACGTAAGAAGTTACATGAATAAAAGTAAACCGAATATAAAACCCACAACTAAAAAAGACATCAGGAAAGTGCATATGAAGAACACAATGTAGTACGTTCTGTTTCAAATCTGGTATATAATTCTGTTATTCTTTATATTCTTCTTTTCCTTTTATTTTTCTTTTTCTTTGATACTTATGTGTTTGCAGTAATTTTAATTTCTTCATGTACTGCAGCACTCCTACATCTGCAGTCCTAGGAATATATCTATATCAAGGGAACATATCTAAATATAAGCATGCATGCCATACTTTTTCTCTGTTTTTTGTTACTAAGATTTAATGCAGCTCATCCTTTGATTGCAATACTAATTGTGTTCATATCTTTTCGATAATGATAGCTTTCAAAGAGCAAAAATGGCATCATCAACTAGAAATACAATAAAAACGAAGCCTTGCTACTTGCTAATGGGTTCCCAGCCATTCTAGTTTCACTACAAAGAAAGACTGCAGAGTTGGTCCTACACTAAAACCTATGAATTGCAGATTTGACTTTCTAAGATCGATCAAAGCACAAACCAAGTCTGATATAGCTGTAGGTTGTGCTCAGTTATTTTTCAGGAACATGTAAAGGAATGCATCATCCAATAGCCATAAGCCTTCAGATGTTAAACTCCCAACAGTTACTTAGAAATATCAGAATAAGTACAACAGTCAAAACTCATATAAAGCACACCAACAACCTTCTACTCCTCATCTACAATATATTAATTTCCAGCACCCAAGTAATAAGAAAGCTAAAAAATATTGTTTTTCCCACCCAATTAAAGTGAAGGGTTCTGTGAGGCATAACATTGAACAGGTGGTGTGAGCTAGAAAAAATAGACCGCTCTAAACACAACCTAGTTCTAAAACAAGCAGAATATTATATGTATTTCAATTCTAGAAACTGCAAATTTACAAATGAATCAAAATCCCAATAATCAAGCCATATGAAAAGGATGTATTTCCAGACTCATACTAGATATCACCCAAATCCGATGAAACTAGGCTGCAATACTATAAAAAGAAAACAAAAATTATAAGCATATCTCAATTCACAGTACCAGAAAATTTCTTGCAAAATTTAAACAAAAAAGCCACCAAGAACCATCAGAATCTATGATTTCTCAACATGGGTTATGCAATTACACAAACACAAAGTCTAAAGATTAAGCATTTTCATCAAAATCACCCAATTATGAACATTTCGATTCACAAATCAGATGAACAATCATCAAGAACAACAAAACCCCCAATTAGAATCAAAAAGCAATACCTCTGGCTTGTTGTTGATCAACGACTCTTGAAGCCATTCCTAAATCTTTGATTCAAAATCAATCCTTTCAATCTTTTTCTCTGTGAAGAACAAGAAGAAGAAGTGATTCAGAGAATGAATAAGAACTTGGTGCCGAATGGCCCTCTTTATAAAGCTAGGAAGAGAGAAAATCACATACGAAAGAGAGAGGGAGGAGAGAGAAAGTGGATCTGGAGGACTCTCTCCTCCGTCACCGATCTCCGACCAGCGGGGTGGGCTCACCGTGGCCACCATATTCTTCACCTTCCTCTGATGAGTCAACGCCAGGTTGCACCTCGGAGATGAGCCATAAAGAGATCTCTGCGAATTTGTTTTCTGGGGCTTTGAGGTTTTGGTTCGATTAGGACGGGGCAGAGAGAGGGATAAGGTTTGGGGGAAGAGCCAGAGAAGGGTCGGGTTCTGGTCAGAGGCGGAGAAGGAAGAAGAGGACGGTTCGGTTTGGAGATAGAGAAAAGCTTGAGGTTTCTCTCTCAGATAGGAAAAATGGCCAAGGCGTTAACTTTGTTTGAGTGTGCTCTCGAGTTGGCTAAGGCAATAGGCATTAACTTTTTTTTTTTTTTTTTTTTTTTTAACTCAGACAGACAACGTATAGATACGTTTACGTTGTCTGATTTGTTACATAGCTGAGGGAATAAAAGATGGAAATTTCCCGCCTCTGCAATCAAAATGTTTGGTTTCGCGCTTAGGCCAGTCATTTCTCATTCACACAACAGAAATAGTTCATTCTGTTGTTGGAACTTGCAAGCATAACAAACAATTGAAGCCAAATTTTCTCATTTTGGGGGGAATGAATGTCATTTTGGAACCATCTCCAAATTTTGGTACTCACTTGCACAACAGGACATTAAAAACCATTGTATGATGATTTGCAGGTATACTCCTACAATAGAAGTAACTAAACTGTTGTCCAATTTAATAGCATCTAGGGTACAATTTGGAGCCAAATTTGACTCAATGGTAGGAGGGAAATATGTCGGTCTTTTTTTTCATTCAGACAACGGATAATCTTTCTTTCCGTTGTGCCATCACCTCCTAACTAGAAGTTTTAGAATTTGAGCATCTTTATACAACGAAGATTTATTAAATGTGTTGTATGATTCAATTGTCGTCAACAGACAACAGAGGATTTGTTCTTCGTTGTGTGATCACCGTTGTGTGATGCAGTTTTTGGTGTAGTGCGCACGAATCGTCGTTAGTATAGTGTGCAAGTACGAGGTCGTTCCAACTGAGGATTGATAATCAATTTAAATCCTAACCTAATTAATCCAAACACAAAAACACATAAAAAATCAAACTAAAGAAGATATGGTTTCAAGGTTTTCGACTAAACAAATAATGTGAAAATTAAAGAAAGAAAGAAAGAAACAAATAATGATAAAACCTAGGGTTTCAGAATCAACCACTAACAATCCTATTTATGTTTCAATGCAATTAACAGATTCTTTTGTTTCTCTAGATGATGATTCCCGTATCTAAGTCCTTATCAGGTACTCTAGACCATAGTTTTCCTTAAGTGTATGATGCTCTCCCTCTCGGGTAAAGATCTTATATCCTAACTATGCAATTTATCCTTCTCAGGTATAAATTTAACATGCAAGACTCATTACGCTTTAGAAAACAAGGGAATCAAGCAAACCATTAGTCTTTCTCAAGTAATAGTGTAATTTACCACACTTAATCACAAGAAGCTAATCAAATTATATTGCATCTCTGCTTCAAATTTGTCTTCCCATTACTATATGCAAAGCCCTAAGGTGATCAATCAAAGAACTTAAACATAAAGCATCAATTCAAATAGTGATTAAGCATTCATCATAAAGAAACTATAAATCCATCAATAAAACATCAAAGTACATAAACAATCATGATAGGGCATCATCCTAACCCTAGAAAAAGGTTTAACAAAATATATTTAATTAAAACATAGGAAAGAATGGAAGGGAAAAGAAGGGGAAGATTGATGAGTCATCTCCGCTCCTTAGGCGTCTTCAATGTGCTCCGAGACTCCCCTCTCATGTAAAATTCGTGCTCCCTTATATAGGGAAGATTTCTGCTCATCTTTGGCTTCATGTTTCCTTGTAAGACTTGAGATTAGATTCCTTTCTTCATTTGGAATTGGAAAACCTTGAAATATCTCTTGTAGAAGTAGTAATAAGTTCATCATTGAATCCTCATCTGAATTAACTTCCTTGAAACATTAGGCTTGACCATCTTGTGCCACGGAACTTGAGTTCTCCACGAATGGTTGTAAATTCCCGAGCAGATTTCCTGTCCGACCTATTTTCACTCAAATAATCATAACTTTCTCTACAAGAATCTAAATTGAGATCCGTAAAATTCTACAGAAAGTAGACATCCATAGCTTTCCATACATATAAAGCTCATTGTCTGATTCGATCTGAGAATTTCCCAGTAATTCGGCGAAGTTGGGCGTTCTGCACAGACATATTCTGAAACGTGGTATTGCAATTGCCTTTCAATCCTACTTAGCTCATTTTGGCTTCTTTTCTTCTTTCTACGAAACAAACCTACAAAAACACTAAAAGATGTAAATGAATCATAAATAAGGAGAACTAAACATAAATACCAAGATTAAGAGGCATAGAAATATAGGAAAATATGAGCACATTAGCGACCAACCATTAAACCCAATGGAAATAGTTCATGTAATGAATTAGGAATGAAACCCAACTCAAATTTGTCCAACATATAAGACCATATAGAGTCTGCGATGGTTAGCTTTACTATACCGAATCAAGTGCATCTTCTTCCTTTTGGGGGAGTGTGATTTTTTTTTGCTATGTTTTTAGAGCAAATAAAAATAAATGAAGAAAGTAAAATAATCAATTAGATAGTGATTTCAGAGATATAGTGGCTGCTACATTTGATTAAGGATTTACACATTGAACTTCAAGAAGTTCCTACCTTGCACTGTGACAACATTTCAGCACTTGCCTCGGTGTGCTTTACTGCAAAGATTAAATGCCTTAGAAGTGATGGAGGAGGGGAGTATATGAGCACTCAATTCATGACTTATTTAGCAGACAATGGAATCATTCATCAGGTTTCTTGCCCTTATACCCCAGAACAAAATGGTGTTTCAGAAAGGAAAAATAGACATGTGAGGGAAACTACAGTAACTCTACTTCAAGCTGCCTCTCTACCATCACAATTAATTTTGGTATCATGCATGTGCAATTTCTACATATTTGATAAACAGAATGCCTACTACTGTTCTCAATATGTCTTCTCCCTTTGAAAGGTTGTATCAAACTCAGCCTGCACTTGAACTACTCAGGGTCTTTGGTTGTGCTTGCTACCCTCTACTTACTCCTTACAAATCAAATAAACTTCAACCAAAAACAATGAGATGCATTTTTCTGGGATTTGCTACTGGCTACAAGGGATATATCTGTTATAGTCGTGCTACCAAAAGATATATCATCTCAAGACATGTGTTTTTTGTGGAGACCTGCTTTCCTTATAGAGTTATACATATATAGCAAGTCTACACAACCTATATCATCTGCCTCACCTGCCCCACAGGCTACTGCCACTAGCTCCGATCTTACTCAGTCCAATACTCACTGTTCCTTGTTAGCACATCACATACATAACTCAAGCCAGTCCTCTTTTTATGTACCACACACGGCTGTAAATGCATCAGATAGCTCTAGTTTACCTGATGATATAAATAGCAGTGGATCCAGCTCAAGTAATTCTGAGGACAATCAGTTATGCAATTTTGTTGATCATGAACCAGTCATTCATACTACTGAGTCTAGTTCTGAGCTCTATCCAGCTTTTAGTCCTCATGCTCACACTGAAATACATTTTGAAGAAAATGATGGTCAATTAAATGTTAACTCCCAAGCTGGCAATGGTTCCATATCAGTTGTATTAGCATGCTCTCCTTCTAGATCGTCAGGTGTCTGATGCAAATATTCTGCATCCTGTGACTGGTCTTACTACAACTGATAATGAACACCCTATGTTAACAAGGAGAAAGAGAGGAGTTGTCAAAAAGAAGTGTTTTCTGTCCATTATGTCATCATCAAGTACTGATCTAGTTGATCTTGAACCATGCTCTTACAAGTAAGCATTACAAGTTCCAGTGTGGAAACAAGCCATGCAGGAGGAATATGATGCCTTAATGAAGCAACAAACTTGGACTCTCGTTCCACTCCCTCCGGGTAAAAATCTGGTTTCATGTAAATGGTTGTTCAAAGTAAAGAGAAATGCAGACGGTTCTATTACTAGGCACAAGGCAAGGCTTGTTGCCAGAGGCTTTAGCCAAGAATATGGCATCGATTATGAAGAGACTTTCTCCCCTGTAGTTAGGCACATCATTGTTCGACTTATTCTTGCCTATGCTGCACATTTTGGTTGGCAACTTCATCAGATGGATGTAAAGAATGCTTTTCTACATGGAATACTAAATGAAGAAGTGTACATGTCTCAACCTGGTGGTTTTGAACACCCATTTGCATCTTCCTTAGTGTGCAAGTTGCACAAATCTCTCTATGGCTTAAAACAGGTACCAAGGCCCTGGAATTAAAGATTTACCAATTATCTTCCATCCATTGGCTTCTCTTCCTCTCTTGCAGATCCCAGCCTATTTGTGAAAATCACTGGAACCTCAAAGGTATATCTTCTGCTTTATGTTGATGATATCATTATTACAGGTAATAGTGAGCTTCTCATTGCAGAAGTTAAGTCTGCTCTTTATCTTGAGTTTGACATGACAGACCTTGGAAAATTACATTTCTTTCTTGGTCTCGAGGTCAAGTATTTGACAAATGGTGGAATATTTGTTTCTCAACATAAATATGCAATTGATTTGGTGCACAAGGCAGGTCTTGATAACTGTCACACTCATCTCACACCTTGCCATTCTGGTGTAAAGCTCCTCAAAGAAAAAGAAAAACCACTTGATCATCATGATGCTACTCACTTCTGAAGTATAGTTGGTTGTCTACAATATCTCACCTTTACAAGGCCTGACATTGCTTATAGTGTTAATTCTGTTTGTCAATTCATGCACAATCCTATTGATGATCATTGGATTGCTGCAAAATACTAAGATATGTTAAAGGCAGCATTGATCATGGTCTTCTTTTTAGGAGGGGTACAGATGCTCGTGTTAACAAGCTAATTCGATTGCAAGCATATTGTGATGCAGATTGGGCCGGAGATCCAAATGATAGGAAGTCGACAACCGGGTTTGTTATACTAGTTGATTCTGCACCCATTTCTTGGTGTAGTAAGAAGCAAACTGCTGTATCCAGGTCCTCAACTGAGGCTGAATACCCTAGCATGGCTGATACAACATTAGAGATACAGTGTCTGCTACATTTGATTAAGGATTTACACATTGAGCTTCAAGAAGTTCCTACCTTGCACGTACTGTGACAACATTTCAGCACTTGCCTTGGCTTCAAACCCAGTCTATCATTCTAAACTCAAGCATATCAAGGTCGATGTACACTTCACCAGAATTCAAGTCAAAGCGGGAACTATCAAATTGCGTTTTGTTACTTCAAAGGAGCAGCTTGCTGATCTTTTCACTAAAGGACTTTGCTCATCACAACATCAAGGCTTCTGTGCCAGCTTAATGCTTGTATCCAAGCATGAAGCTGAGGAGGGGTGTTAAGATGACATATAGTGCAGCTCAAGTCCAAGTCTCAGTTTGTTATAATTAGTCAGCAATTAGTTAATTAGTGCTAATTAGTTAATTAGTCTGTTAATTAGCATGGTTAGTTACGTTGTGCTCTACAGCTGTATGCCACGTGGTGCTCTCTCCTAAGTGTAGCTAGTACTATATATATCTCATTGTAACCTGTAACAGCTTAGCTTGGCTCATTTTTCACGTGAATATATTTTCATTTCTAGCTTTTTCTCTCAGCTTCTATAGTCTTCTTTCATGGCATCAGAGCCTAGGTTCGATCGGGATTGAGATTTCAAGCTCGGCGTTCTTGCTCTCTTCTTGCTTCTTCAACCTCATCACTGTAAGGAGTTGAATTATCATACAAATTGCTTTCAATTTCAGATAAAAGTTTTTGATACATATCAAAGATTTAGATCTTGCTCAAAGGTGTGGACTTATAGGTTGATTCGTAGTCTCAAAGCTTCATATCTGTAACTACAGTACTCGTTTACTATAAATCCAAGTTTTCTTGCTATTTGTGAAGATTTTGAAGAATCTTGTGAGACTTTTTGTGCGAAAGAATAGATTGAAGCACTAAATCTGAGGAGTATTGGATAGTAGTTGTTCATGTGAAGATTATCTTGTTGATTCATAGCTAGAAGAGATTGAAGATTGTGTGTTCGAACAAATTAGATTGAAACCCTAATTCTGAGAATTTTGGATACTAGCTGATTCCTTGAGGTTTATCTTGCATGTTGATTTCTAGCTACTGTGAAGATATTAAGCTCGTTTTTTGTATGAACCTTTAGATTGACATTACTCGTCACTCGTGTGAAGCAATCTCAGTACTTGAATCATGGCTGCTTCTAGCTCAGCTACATCTAGCTCATCATGCTTTGTTCACTCTCACTCACACACTACTGTGTATTTGCCTAATATTCTACTTGATGAAACAAACTATCCTACTTGGCTATTCCGAATGGAATCCTTCTTGAGAGGCCAGAACCTATTTGGTTATGAGGATGGAACCTGTGCTTGTCCTCCACAGTTTGTCCTTGCCACTGATGGTGTGACTAGCACTGTCTCCCTTGACTACATCAACTGGAAGACTTAGGATCAAAGTAACATCAATATGATTGGACAAACTCTGAGTCCTGTTGCAATGACATGTGCTATGGGAAGCAAGTCTGCTAGGCAACTTTGGGATAACCTGAGAGAGAAGTTTGCTACATCTAATAAGCAGAATATTCTATAACTAAAGTCCAACCTTCAAAATTTGAGAAAGGGAAATGATGATATTGAATCATATCTGGACAAAATCAAGGTGGCTAGAGATGCCCTTGAAATTGTTGGTGTCTCTGTTGATGATGAAGATGTTGTAGTAACTGTCCTTAGAGGATTACCTGCTGAATTTGCAGCCATCAAAACTGTAATCAGAGCTCAATATTGCAGTGCATCTTTGGCCACACTTAAGACACTACTCAAATTTGCAGAAGTTGATATTGAGATTGAGTCCTAAAACTCTATACCACTCACTGCAATGGTTGCCAAGAACAGCTCATTTACCACGAGTGATAGCTCTTCTACCATAACTCAATCCTTTGCAATGCAACCTCAACTTCATCAGAATATGTCAATTGCACCATCTACCTCCACCATGGTTCAGCATCAGCCTCAATCTCAGATGCAAACTATGCTGCATGCTCCAGTCTCACCTCCTGGTTTTAACACATCATTACCAATTTCTACTTAAACCACCTATTCATCCATACCTGCCATTCCATATGGTTTTTCACCAATCAATGCCTATACTGTTACTGAACCTTTATTCCCTATCACTAGATTCTATGCTGGAAGGGGCAATGCAAGATTCAATAATGGTCAAGGAAGAAGAATGAACAACTTTGGTGCCAAAAATGGAGGTTTTGGTTTAAACAACTCAAGTTTCAATAACTCAGGGTTCAACAATGGTGGCAACTTTAATGTTGGAGCTGGAGGATTTGGGTTTAACAACAACAATACTAATCAGGGATTTAACAATGGCGGAGGCAGAACCAATGGTAATCCAGTTGCATGCCAACTTTGTGGAAAGATTGGACATGGTGCCAAGACCTGCAGAACACTCTCTAACTATCCAGGATTCAATAATGGTCAGAACTTCAACAATAATGGGGGCTGTCAATTCTGTGGCAGGATGAATCATACTGCAGATACATGTTATTACATAATTGGTTTTCCAAATCAACAGCAACATCAGAATGAAGATAAAGAGGTCACTGCCATGCTTGCTGTAACCACCAATACACCCCAATTCTGGCTTGCAGATACTGGTGTTACTAACCATATGACAAGCAATGCTCAAATACTCCATAACACTGTGCTCTATACTGCTTCTGATTCTGTGCAGATTGGTAATGGATCTCAACTCAAAATAACTCATTCTGGTAACAACATGCTGGGTTCACTAAAGTTGAATAATGTTTTGTTAATACCTGAGCTTGCTGCACACTTACTAGCCATCTATCAACTGTGTAAACAAAATAATTGCCTAATGTGGTTTGATGAGTTTATGTGTGTGATTCAGGACAAAGTGTTGGGCAAAGTACTTTACAAAGGGATGACTAAGCAAGGGTTGTACCCTATACCTTTTGATCTGCCACTTCAATTGTCTACTTCTTCAACACCACTAATAAACAAGGTGAAGACATCTGCATCTTCTTCAGACTGCTTACCTGCCAACTATACTGCTTATGTTGGAAAGCTTGTGAAGCACCCCTTGTGGCATCAGAGGTTTGGTCACCCTTACAATGAAGTTGTTAGACACATGCTAAATAAGTGTAATCTCTTTAGTACTATAGGTTCTGAATCCACAGTTTGTGAACCATGTCTTCTAGGCAAGTTTCAGAAACTACCATTCTCTAGTTCACAGTCTAGATGCTCAGTTCCATTTGAACTTGTACACTCTGATGTATGGGGGCCTTCTCCCTATGTGTCAATTAATGGATTCAGATATTTTGTTTTGTTCATAGATGATTGTACCAGATTTACATGGATGTTTCCCATGAAAAATAAAAATGAAGTGTTCTCTTACTTCAAATCTCTGTGTGCTCTTGTCTTTACACAATTTACTGCAAAGATTAAATGCCTTAGAAGTGATGGAGGAGGGGAGTATATGAGCACTCAATTCAGGACTTATTTAGCAGAAAATGGAATCATTCATCAGGTTTCTTGCCCTTATACCCCAGAACAAAATGGTGTTTCAGAAAGGAAAAATAGACATGTGAGGGAAACTGCAGTAACTCTACTTCAAGCTGCCTCTCTACCATCACAATTCTGGTATATTTTAAAATGCCTTGCCTTTCCGATGAAGTTGATGCTATTTTGGATGACATTGCTGGCACTACTAGGTTTAAGAATTTTGTAGCGTCTTTAGTTTTCTTCTTTTTTTTTGTTTGGGCTTTAGGCCCCCCATTGTATCCCAAAAAAAAAAAATTCTTATTTTAGTGTTGAGTTTTTTGAAGATTGTAAATGTATATAATTATTCTTCATTATTGCTACAAACACAGTGAAGTTAGTTATTTTCTTATCAATTATCAAAGAAAGGGAGATATATAGATCAATATCTTAACATGCAAGTACAACTCCAAGGTTGCTATCAAGGTTCGAAAAATCGCTAGGCGCTAGTCGGGCGGTAACTAAGAGACTAGCGCCCAGGCGGTTTTGTTTTTTTAATTTTAGTTTTATTTTATTAACATATAAATAAGAATATAAAAATAATTAATATAATTAAAAATAATCAAGATACTCAAAATATGAATATTGTGAACCAATATTTCACAATTGTCGAAATGTAATGATCAAGGAATAGTATATAGGCTTGTAATGATCAAGTCCAACTGTCCAACATGCAAAAGACAAACAACATTCACTGTATCACCATCACTTAATCACTACCACACATCACAATTCCAAACCATGTCATCATTCATCATCGCCCTAGGTGAATTCACTCTCGAATTCCACTTCCCAGTTTCGATCCCTGGGCTCATCATCCTTCATCAACACCACACTCAGTTCTTCCACTCACTGATGCCGATGTCCCTTAGCCACTCGAAAGTGCTTTCAACATGCTCTCCGTCTCCTTCCCCCATAGCCTTCGCGTCAAATTCGAGCTCTCGGTTCTCCGGTAGGAGCAGTGGACTTCGTCTACTCTAATGCAGTATCGGAATCCGCACAATTCCGGTGGCCTTCAGACCACGAACTAAAGAGGAGGCTGAAGACTTGATTCTAACACTCTGCGTCTCTGCTACAGGTCAGTTAGATCCTTAAAGATTCAAACTTTAAGCTCCTTTGCAACTAAAATTTTGGCCTGAAACTTAATTGAAATCAAAATATGTATTAAAGTTTGGATTTTTGACTCATTCTTGGTTTTGGGTGTTCTAGATTTGCAGTCTTTCAAGGAACGGCGCCCACTCCGACCAGCCCGCCCAGACGACTAGGCCGAGTAATTGCCCGCCCAGATCGACTAATCGCCCGCCTAAAACCCAAGCTGACTACCTCCGCGATTTGGGGTTAGTCGCGGCGGACACCCACCGCCCAACGCCCAGGCGGCCGCCCAGGCCGAGTTTTAGAACACTGGTTGCTATAATTTACTATCACTATTATAAACTTTTTTGAACATAAGAACACCTAAGATAACGGAGACAAGAGCAGACGAAGCACCTTGTCGAGAAAGCCAAAATTCAGTCCTTGTCAAGGGCTTTGTGACCTCAAATAGCAAACTCTTAAACTTCTCTTTTAAATCATCTTGTGATCTAGTGTTATCATCAGAGCCGTCCCTTGACCAAGGCAACTAAGGCAGTGTGGCCTTGGGCCTCAGTTTGGGGAAGGCCTCCATCTCAATATATATATATATATTAAAAAAAAAGATAATAAAAGAAAAAATACACAGAACTGCAGTTAGAGGTGGCAAACGGGCCGGCCCGGCCCATTTTAAGCGGGCCTAGTCGTGCTTCGTGCCGTGCTTGGGCCGACCCATTTATTATTGTGCCGGGCTCATGCCGGCCCATTTACTTAAACATTAAGCCCGGCCCGGCCCATGGCCCGAGCCCATATCGTGCTGGGCCGTGCTCGTGCCTACCCACTATAAAGCACGATTTTAAAATCTTAATTTGAACAAATAAAAATTAATTTTATTTAACTATTTAGAAAATTAAAATAAATTAAGTTCTACAACGTTTTTCTTAATCTTAGCATTTTAAGATTAGATTTCTAATAATTTTTTATATTCCACTATAAGAAAGAAAGAAAAAAAAAACTCAAAATATATTGTTTTTAGTATATTATTGTGAGATTAATGTTTATTAATATAATGAAGATTTAGTATCTATTATTCTTTCCTTCATTCTATAGTTGTATTATTATGAGATTGGTCTTTATTAATAAACATATATTTAATATTTAGAAAAAATATTTATGTCAAAACAAGGATATAATGTTTTGTTTCATTATTTTGACAATATAAAAGAAAGCATTGGTGAAATTGTCATGAGATTTTAAATAAAAATGTCTCATATTCAAATCTCATCATTGTAGTTTTTTAATATTTTTAAAAACAAAATGAAATTTTGTGTTTGTAATGGGCCGGCCCACAATATGTCGTGCTCGGGCCGTGCCGGGCCTATTACGGGCTCGGGCCGGGCCAATGGGCCAATATTCTTAGGCCCAGCCTGACCCATTATTCTAACGTGCTCGGGTCGTGCCGGGCCACTAACGGGCTTGGGCCATGTCGGGCCGCTTTTAAGCCTGCCGGGCCCGTGCCGTGCTCGTGCTTAGTGGCTCGTTTGCCACCTCTAACTGCAGTCTGTAGACGACGACGTTGAGGCCAATGAAATCAAACCCGTGACTCCATGAGGCCTCAAAATTTTCTCATTTTCTTTTGTATTTGTAAGTTAAACACCTCAAGCTTTCTTCTTTCTCGATCACTTTCGGATTAGAAAAGAAGATAACCAAAAGTTTTGCTCTCACTTTCACTAATTTGGAAAAAAATGAAACATTGGCTGCTGAAACATGAATTTTTGATTCCCCTCTAATTCTTTCAAAGACAAAAGGTAACATTTCTTCATTTTATGTCTATTTAAGCCATTGACAGACTCTCATAGACGCATAGAAGCAATATTTCTCTTCCTCTTACTCAATTTTGAATTTCAACCTCTATTCTAATTTTGTAATCATAATTCAGATAGTTGATACAATTTTAACAAACCGTCAAGGCCTGAAGTCCAAAATTTTGTGGTAAGAAAATCAGGTTCTAATAGAACATTAATCGGCACTGTTACTTTTTATTTGGTTTATATAATCTACCATGTTTTAGTTTGAACTTTGCTTTGCTGACATTTTTTTTTTCAATAGACAAAATTATTAAAAAGGTCTCTCTAAATTTTGCCTTAGGCCTCACTTTATCACGGGACGGCCCTGGTTATCATTCACTATGTCTGCCTTACTCCTCTTTAAATCAAGTGACATCTGAGCATTTATCCGGTTTCGTGCCTTACTCCTCTTTAAATCAAGTGAATATCTGGTTTCGAGCATCATCCTCACTTGTTCTGTCTCTCAACTTGAGTCTCTGGAGCTGTGTTTCAGGATCGACCCATACAACAATAATGGGCTTTGTCCATGTGTCCATCTTGGCCTTGAACAACAGAGGGATATCAAGAACAATAACCTTAAACCCCTTTAACCATAGCTTCAAAATATCCCAAAAGATTCCAATGAGGAGCCAGCAGTCGGTTCAAAAGTTAATGCTTTTCGGGATTAGAGAATACAATTTGTTCTAGTTTAGGCCTATCAACTTTTCCATCAGGTAGCAAAATGCCCTGTCCAAATGCTGACTTTTTCCATCCACCAGTTCCCTTCTTCAATACATCACAAGCCACCAGATCGGCGTCAAGAACATGAATTTCATGGGCCTTGAAGAGATTTGAGACAGTACTTTTCCCAGACGAAATCGCACCAGTCAGTCCCACTATCCTCATTCTTCTTAGGTTGTTTGTTTAAAAGAAACCAGTAAACAGCAAAAGGGCACCAATAGTTGTTCCGTCTGAGTAGTTCAACTATTTCAGTGGTGAGTTTAGTTCAGAGGAATTAGCTGGTGGTAGAAAACTTTACAGAGTTTTTGATTCTGGTAAATAATTCTGTTAGAGTATCTGCGGAAATTCTTGATGATTTTATTGTCCTCCTTGAGGAGTTGTTTATAGTGATACAAAGATGTACATGAACAATAATGATTCCTAACTACACCAGGGTAAGTTAACCATCCATTTTAGGAACAATAGGAATCCTAGTCATATAGCTCATGTTAACAACACGTACATATTATTTCGGTTGTAATTTATTGATTACGTTCTTCCAAGCATAATGAATCTGACTGCTCTCTTCTCATTAAAGTTGAAATATGTGTGCATTACTGATCATTAACTTCTTACATGATCTCTACTGGGACTGACTAAAGATCAGTACAAATTTTACTCCGATCAGGTGCTTTTGATCTGTTCATGAGGAATGGTTTTAGGCTTTTAGCCTCTGTCTATTTCAGGTCTGCTGATCTGTGCCTCTCTATCTCTGTGTTTCTTTTCATGATAGAGCTACTACGTTCAAGAGAACTTTTTTTTTGTTGTTGCCAATTTATATGTATACGGCCACTGAATTCTGACTTTTTCATTTCGATAGGATCCAGAGAAAAGAAGAACAATTTCTGCTATTATTAGGTCTCCTTTGAATTATATTTAGACAAGGAAGTGTGTAGTGTGTACAGAAGCAAGAGAAGAATAATTCTATCATCGTATTCAGAGTTCAGACATGATGTATATATTTTGGGTTTAGTGATCATCCTGTGACTAGAGTTCTTTATCTTTATGACAATAGCACATCTATTATTCTTTCTTAGATTTTGGCTAGGTTTTAGTCAACCTCTGGCTAATTAGCATTATCAACTTCTTAATAATCAGTATGGGAAGACTAGCTCATTTGATTCGGTAAATGAAAGCAATGTATTTCCTTGTTAACTGATTGCCATAATTTTCTCTTACTCATTTACTTATTTGAATACCAAGGATCGAAATTATTCTAATGCCTAACTAGCTAGATTGTTTACACATATAAAGGGTCTATTTGAATCCAACAAAACACATACATTTACTCAAAAACATTGCATAAGAAAGTGCAGGCCTCGCTACATTGTCGTACTGAGATTATCATTCTCTTCTCTTCCACGAATCCAAACATGAGCGATGAGTTAGCCCATGACTTCTCTCCTCTCTTTAAAATCTACAAAGATGGTCGAATTGAGCGACTCATGGGCACAGATACAGTTCCTCCATCAGTTCATCCCCAAACTGGTGTCGAATCCAAAGACGTCATGATTTCAAACGAAACAGGATTATATGCTAGGCTTTACATCCCCAAATCCACCACAACCTCTTCCACCAAACTCCCTCTTCTTGTTTACTTCCACGGCGGCGGCTTCTGTGTTGAAACTACCTCTTCTCCTACTTACCACAACTACCTCAACTCCTTAGTAGTGGAAGCTAATGTTGTTGCTGTGTCTGTTGACTCTAGGAGAGTCCCAGAGTACCCTCTGCCTGTTGCCTACAATGATTCCTGGGATGCTCTCAAATGGGTTGCTTCTCATTCTGATGGAAGTGGCTCTGAGGAGTGGCTAAATAACCATGCAGATTTTCAGAAACTGTTCTTCTCTGGTGATAGTTCTGGTGGTAATATAGTGCATAACATGGCTGTGAAAGTCGGCTCTGAAGGCTTGGTTGGTGTTAAGCTCATAGGGATTGTGCTGGTGCATCCCTTTCTTTGGGGGAAGGAACCAATTCGGGGAGAGTCAACTATGCCTGCAGTTCAAAGAGAGTATCTGGATTCTATGTGGCGTTTTGTGTACCCTTTGACTAGCGGATCTGATGATCCGCTTCTCAATCCGGGTAAGGATCCGAAATTGGGTGGATTGGGGTGTGAGAAA
This sequence comes from Rosa rugosa, assembly GCF_958449725.1. Classification (NCBI taxonomy): domain Eukaryota; kingdom Viridiplantae; phylum Streptophyta; class Magnoliopsida; order Rosales; family Rosaceae; genus Rosa; species Rosa rugosa. Next base: position 11,177,707 of record NC_084822.1, read on the forward strand.
GTGTTGGTTTGTGTTGCTGAGAATGATACATTGAAACATAGAAACTGGTATTACAGTGAGGTCCTTAGAAAGAGTGGATGGAAAGGCGCTGTGGAGGTCTTGGAAGCAAAGGGGGAGGGGGGCCATGTTTTCCATTTGTTCAATCCAACTTGTGACAGTGCTCAGGCCATGCTGAAAAAGATCACTTCTTTCATCAATTAGTGTCTGGTTAGCATTATCTGAATCCAAGCTTGTTTGAATTTCCGTTGTTGTCATTTCTGTTCTCGTGCCTTGTGTGGCTCCTTAAATTGCTGTGTTTTATGCTACTATATAACGTAAAACTGCTGTCTGAATGTATAAAAATAATGATTCTAAATTCTGAATGCAATTATACTATATATGAAAAAGATGAGTTAACTGTTCACACCTGTTCATGTAACAGTAAAAAGTCATTTTTGCCCTTACTTTTTTCCCACAACTTCAGGGTGCCATTGAGCTGCTAGATGCTTCCATCGGTTTCTTCTTTCTTCAACTGCGTGTTTATTCCAAAGAAGGACAACCTACTTCTTTGATCTACTGAAAAAAAAAGAGAGAGAGAGAGAGAGGGGTACAGAGTGAGTGATAGAACAATTGCACCCACCAAGAGCAAGAAAGAAGAAGAGGGAAATTCACATCACGAGACTGAACAGAGAGAGAAGAGGGAGACGGGAAGAAGAAGAAGAAGAAGAGGAATCTGGGTCTTGATCTGAAGCACCTGGCTTTTTTGGATATCACTTTTCTTTTTCTTGGCAAATCTTGATCTACAGAGTGTGAGGTGCGTAGTTCCTTTTCGTTGATCTTTCGTGTTTGTGATTATCATCTAATTTCTATTTCAATTGTAGCCGGTTCGCTTCCAAAATCTGGTTGCTAAACTAAAGCAGCCGAGAGGGATGTCTATGATTTCTTCTTCTCCTTCTTTGGCTCAATTGAAACGTTTTGTTGGTTGGTTTGGAATATTACATATTCGGTGAATGTGCGTGTACTGTCTATCTGATGTTCAAGGATTCGTATTAATTTAGAACTTTTTATTAATCAAACTTATTTAACCACTAATCATGATTGGGGTCCTTAATTCTTTCAGCTGTTCAGATTTGCTGTCTATCAATCTGTGAACCAGAGTTTCAAATTGGATTGAGATTTGCAGAAGCCTTACAGTTTCATGAATCATTGTTGAGCTTGAACCAGGTAACTAAATTAATGTTTGATTCTATGTGATTTGCTTTTAAATTAAATATACATATAATTGAATAGTTAGTAAACCAGTTTGATGGTATTACACATATAACGCTGGACCCTTAACCTTTATATTACTACACAGAATTCCTAAAACTTTACTCTGTACTTTTGTTTATCATTTGTCTTCTGTTCAATAAGCTACAACAATGAACGAGAAAATTGGCAAATTCTGCTGTAAAGTTTGCAAATTTAGTTATACCTACAATGACAAATGAATAGATTGATTTCAATTTTATTGACTTGGTTCAGGAATTCAGTGTGAATATTGTAGTTTCATATTCAAACCTGTGTCACTAGAAAAATTACAGTTTCTATAAATGCACTTTTCATATCTCTTTTGATTTGATTCAAAATTTATGTTAATATTTTTTCCTGGAATAATTCATTTTGTTTAGTATAATCTCACTTCTTTTTGTCAACAAAAAACCTGTCTAACTAAAAAGACTACAGTTTCTATAACTGTACACTTTAACTTTTATTTTGATTTTATTTGAGCCTAATCTAATTTTTTTTTTTGTGCAGTATTTCAATGTGCTAATGTCATTAACTCCTTCTTGAATGTTGTATGATATTTCTTGCATTGAATCAAATAAGTTGGTATTGAATTTCTTTCACTTAGTATTGATTGACATTGATTTTCAGTACTGCTCAGAAAGAATGCTCACATATTAATAGCCGTTTCTAATGTTTTTATGTTTAGCAACTTTTGACAGTACGATGCATTATTTGATACACAGACCACTACACCTTAATGAAATTGTTAAGTCAATTCCAGTAGTACTGGCTACAACTTTTTTGTTACTAACTGACATTGCCATGTTTTGGAGATTTGGTCTTGAGCACCACCATTGTATCTGGGGGAATATAGAATGTGTCTCTGTCTTTCATGTTGAACTTTTCTTCATGAAATAGTCGAAGATCATGAGAATGCAGATGATCAATTCAATCTTGATCTCATTCTAAAATTCTGTAATTGCTGGAAAATTTAGAATCCGTCTTAAAATAATCAAACTTAGTCATGAGAGATTGCCGGTTGTCAAAGTGGCATGATGGTTAGTTTTGGGGTTGTTAGGATATGCATTTAGTTGCTTCTAAGTTGGCGTCTATGAAGTAATGAAACTGTTGCAACAAGTTTAATATTTTTAATCAGGTTGGAACTAGAGGAATCATTCATGCGGTTTGTGCATTCTTTAGATACATTTGCAAAAAATCATTCATGCTGTCAATCATTTAAAGAGAAATTATTATCGTTACTATTGTTTTAGTTTTATCTATACGTGATATTCAAATGTTCAGCTGATTTAACTGTCAAGTTACGACAAAAGAGGCTAAAGTTCTAAATTATGTTGTTGTCTAAAGCTGCAGTTTTGTTTAACAAGTGTGCTTTTATTAAATTAAATATAAAATTTCTTCTTTAAAATATTTGCAGAATGAATTGACACGAAATTAAAGTTTCATTATCACATTTTTGACCAATGATTCTTACTGTTTCTTTTTTCTTATTTGTTTTTAGGCATTGAAATCTAATTTGCTGTTTGTATGTAGTTCAGACTTGAAAGTTGCATATACTCGAGAACTTGGGAAAACCCGTTTTTTAAACTCCTAGACGCAGAAGTTTGACAGTTTAAGGATTCTGCTCCAAGGTTAGCATTCTGTATATATGCTAAAGAGAAAATTATCTTAATCTGTCAAGGTCTTTTAACATTGCAAGTAAAAGTTGTAAATAAACTGGCTAATACTCATTTGAGTGTCAAGCAATTACCTTCAGACTGGATCCTAGACCATTGTCATCATTCTAAACTGGAAGTGATATTATACAACATCATCAATGGAGATTGTCAGCAAGGAGAAAACCGACTGCAGTTCCAAACCACTTTTTCTAAAAACAAAGGAAAGCGACTTTTCGCACATCCTCCATGACTAGCTATCAATAGGATACATTATCAACTATTTTTTGTAAACCATTGCAGCAGCAATTGTAACTAAGTTAGCCTTAAACTATGACAACCTATTTTTTCAACATTGCCAATAGAACACGATCTATTTCATCTTTAGTTGTAAAACAGACATAAATCTTTTGTTAATTTAGTTCTTGAATAACGTTGTATTAGCTCCAAAACCGCAGCAAAGCGCGGGCTCAATTTCTAGTGACTTATGAAAGTAGATATATATGGTGCATTGACTAGCCAGGGATAGACTTCGACTATGCTTATGTTTTTATTTCAAGGTCCCCTGATAAGTTTTTAAAAGATATTTGCGACTAGGTACTTTATAAATGCCTGTTATGATCTGTCGATCGATTAGTAATCTCGTCGAGATTTCTAAGAAATATGATCAATCAAGCAACCCTCAACAGCTAGGTCAACCACTCATATACTTTATCTAATGAGGCTGAACACAATGTTTTTCAGTCCCCTAGATTTAGTACTCAGTCACCATGCCAGGCAATAATACACATTGCCATTGCTCTAGTACTCATTGTCACTGCCATATGTAGTAATCAATGAAGCACAGAATAATACACATCACAAAATTCTAGTGAAGAATGTAATAAATTATGATCCCAAAATGGGATGAGTTGAAGAAAACAGCAATTCAGTTTCAGTGTTTGCTTACAACAAAAGTTATTACAGACTGACCAGACATTACCTCATCAATGGAGAAACAAAGAACCCAATTTCAAGCATTGATGAAGGAAACAATCTCCTTCATCAGAGCCACAGCATTATCACAAGTCGGATTGTTCAAATGAAACACATGATCCTCCTCCTTAGACTCTACAACCTCCACACTCCCACTCCACTCACTTTTCTTCAACAGCTCACTGTAATGCCTCCCCCTATGCACCAACCCATCCTTCTCAGCAACACAAACCAGCACTCTCTCTGCCGTCAACTTCCCCAATTTCGGATCCTTACCCGGGTTTATCAACGGATCATCCGCCCCACTCGTGGTCGGAAAAGCAAACCTCCATATAGCTTCAGCCATCGCTCTATTTTCAGCCACAGTCGATTCAGCCCCAACTGGTTCTGACCCCCAAAAATAGGGATGCACCAAAGCAACCCCATTAAGCTTCACACCAACCAAACCCTCGGACCCAATTCTCAAACCCATGTGATGTGCTATATTAGCACCAGCACTATCACCACCCAAGAACACTCTCCCAAAGTCAGCATAGGTATTCAGCCACTCATCTGGTCCTTTTCCCTCAAAATGGGACCCGACCCATTTGAGCGCGGCCCATGAATCTTCAAACCCAATTGGGAGAGGGTTTTCTGGGGCCTTTCTATAAGCCACAGACACAGCAATCACATTTGCCTTGGCAACCAAGGAACTGACATAGCTGTTGTAATAGGCACAGAATGGTGATCCCATACAAAACCCACCTCCATGGTAGTAAACAAGGAGAGGAAGCTTTGCTGGGTTTTCAGTAATTTTGGCTTTGGGGATGTAGAGTCTAACAGTGAGCCCTGTTTCCTCTGAGATCACAGCGTCTTTGGTTTCGACACCGGTTTGGGGATCAAACGATGTTGGAACAACGTCAGTGTTGGCGAGGCGTTCGATTCGGCCGTCTTTGTAGATTTTGAGGAAGGGAGAGAAGTCTTTGTATACTTCAGTGCTTGGATTTGTATCCATGGCGGGGGAGGAGGAGGTCTGTGAGCGAGTAATAATGAAGGGCTTTCTGCGTGGAAAAGAGAGATGTGTGAATGAAGAAGAGGGGGGATTGGAATGGAGGTTTACAGTGAAAGTCTGAGTTTTTGGTTTTGGACATAAAGACATGGAAAGGCCATAAAAACAAGTAGCCATATCTCGACTACTTCGCCTGCAGCCAACCAGCAATTGATAAAGGTCACAATAATATCTCCAATATTATCTCTCTAGATTCCTTTGCTAGCCATGTGATGAATGTGATTTTCATGGGATGTCTAGGTGGTAATTTAAGGGATACAAAATGGGTGCCGGGTACATTTAGGTTTTAACATGACATGATAATACGATTCGAATTTAACACAAAATTAACAAATTTGAGTTAATTTTTGCTCGAGAAATATAAATCGACCTTAAAAAATAGATTAATAATCAATACCAAATTAGTGTAAAAAATAAGCAACTCAATATCAAATTTTTAAAACGATAATTAGGACTACTATCTCAATTTTCAACCACCGAGTTGTTTCTCTTTTGGATTTGGTTCAAATTTACTTGAGTTTGAGTAAATTTTTAACTTAGATCAACCTGAATTTCATTAGAATTTTGGAGTTCACATTCCTCGTTTTCGTGTGCTAAGTCGCTCTTATAAGGAATATTGAGTTAAGTTGGAGCAAATTGGAGTTCAACTCGTGAGAATTGGATCATGGCCTGTTTGTGACTGGTAAATTTGGTTAGTTCATGTTCGTTTTACTTAATTCTCTTACAATCTAACCATTTTATTGTATTAAAAGGTAATTTAGTTCAAGCTTTCTAATACATTGCTGTCCCTGTCACTTGTTTTCCTCATTTTTGGTGTGTTCTTCTGGTAACTGGTGATCGAGACAACAACCAGAAGTTGTAAGCTTTCAAAAGGTAGGTGAATATGATCGAACAAGAAAATCTCATGAGAAGCCAAACTCTTTTGTGACACAACTTGATGCACAGTCACAAGTTAACCACATATCGTTAGTGGTAACGAGTGGACCACCTCAGTTTTTGGTTTTCCATTGAATTATTGCTCTAGTTTCCAACTTTCCATTAGAAAGGTGACAATGACATTGTGTCGTATTGTTTGTGTTTGTGTAAGTGGTGCCTCATTATTTTTATTGGTTTTCATTTTTTTTTTCTTGAATAAATTGGGGATTTTATTTCGTAATTTGAACAATACAGATATTTCATTTAAGAGAAGTTACACTACATATTAGTTGATAATTCATTTCAATGTTTATTAACTGGAATATGGTAATTCCTTAGATTCGAAGAATTTGGTATAACAGATTTGACAATGGTCAGAACTCAGAAGTTGTGCTTTTGCTAACAAATTTGATCGCCTTGGAAGCTGACTATGCCAAAGGATAGAGCTAGAGAAACATGAGTTTGGGTTTTGGAACTTTCGTTCTATTTTTTGTATCTATTACCTGAATTTGGGTTTAGCCTCCGGAGAAAGACAAAATCAGATGCGAGCCTCTTAGCGGCAGTTTCTTCATTAATCTCTTCGATAACTACTTCAACGATTACATAACTTCTCGCACCACAATTGCATGTCTCTTGACTAGGGTGTAGCATTGTTTTGTTTGGAACTTTATTCTAACATTGTGTTTCTGTAATAAGTACGTTTTACCGTGGAATATGCTTTAGTTGCTAGAGATTTACTCCCCGTTAGGTTGAATAAGGCAAGACATACTGTTGCTATAACGGTTTAGGCTTTGATAGATGCAGTGTCCTGACCTTGATCATGTGTGATTATCTGATTGTAGCGATAAATGAACTGTCAATAACAAGAGAATAATTCTTAAACAAGAGAGTTCTTCACATATTCAAACATCACCATGAAGATGGCGAAGGTAAGTTCATAGATAGCAAGCCACACACACTAATGCATGAAAATCACTAGTTTAAAATTACAGCTTGTTGCTTCGAAGAAGAGGATAACTAGGTAAACGTAGCAAACTTACCCATCGCCACCTTAGTTTTGCTTGATGAAGGAACCAAACTTCTTGATCAAGTCCTGAGCTTTCTCTCCCTCAGGTTCTCTGCGCAAATGAAACACATCCTCATGCTCCACCACTTCAACACTCCCACCCCACTCACTCTTCTTCAGCTCATCACAGTACCACTGCCCTACCTGTCTCAGATGATCCTTCTCCGCAAAAAATATCAACACCCTATCGCATCCAAGCTTCGCCAGATCCTCTGCCGGCGGCCTCAGCCTCCTGTCCTGCACCCCGCCGTTCTCCGGACACATGTACAGCCACATTTCGTCGTCCACGGCCGACCCACCAAAAAAGGGATGCACCATAACCATTCCCGCCACTTTGACTCCGGGTAACCCGATTGACCCGACCCGAACTGCCAGGCTGTGGCAAATGTTGGCTCCGCCGCTGTCCCCGCCTAAGAAAACCCGGTTAAAGTCGGCGTACTGGTTCAGCCACGGGTCGGTTCCGGATCGGGTCGAGTGGGACTGGACCCATTTGAGGGCGGCCCACGAGTCGTCGTAGCAAGCGGGTATGGGCCGATCCGGGAACAACCCGTATTCGACGGAGACGGCAATGGCGTTGGCTTCGGCGGCTAAGGAGGTGAGGTGCTTGTGAAACATTGGAGAGAAAGCGGACTCCAAGCAGAACCCGCCGCCGTGGATGTAGAATAGGATGGGGAGTTTCTGGGTCGGGTCGTGGATCTTGGGTAGGAAGATACGGGCAGAAACGGCGGGTTCGGGTGAAATGAGGACGTCCTTGGATTGGACACCGGTGACGGAGTCGGTGGAAGGTGGGACCTTTTGTGTGTTGTGGAACTTTTCGACGCGACCATCTTTGTATACCTTGAAGAGGCGAAACTCGCGAGCGACTTCGTTGTTGGTTGACTCCATCGGAGAAGGAAAGAGGATGCTTGAAGAAGACGGTTAATGTTACCGGGCTCTCTTGTCTTGGACCGAAAGTAGATCTTAATATTTCAGAAAGTCAAAGGCTTATAGCAAAAGAGAATTGTTCATCTTTACTTTGGTCACATTTTCTTTTGGGCATAAATGCATAATCATTGAAGCACGAAAAGTCACCTACTTCTAAGTTCTAACAGAAAGTGAGACCTAACAAACCTTTCCAGGATCAAACAAAAAATTGGAGCAGCGAGAATAGGGTCCCCAGGATCAAAGCCAGGAAATGACATCGTTGCAACTTGCAAAAGAAAAAAAGAAAACAAAGAGAAAACCTAAGTAATTAGAAAAGCAGATTTTTCATTCCTAACATTCAACAAAGCAAAATAGACCATAAATATCAACAAGCTGCTAGCTGGCAACTAATACACGTCGAGTTCTAATAGGTGAGTATTAGACTAGGGAACTCAACAAAAAGCGACTCCAAAAATTATGCTAGAGCAATGCAAAGAAAATTGAAATTATAGAAAATTGAATACCCATTAACACATACAAAGAAAATATTTTGAATATAGCTTAAGGAAATTCTGGAAAAAGAAAAAGATACTACAAGCAATGCAAGAGAGATATTGAAATTGAGAATAAGAGTTTATGGGTTTTGATTGTGAAGTTACTAACTTGGAATTTGAGATTGTGAGTTGAAAGTAATGGAGATGGATAGTAAAGGCCCACTCCGTAAAAACTTAAGACTTGTAGCTGCGCCAAAATTTTGCAAATGACATGGAATTCCCTGTTGTTCGGGCAACGCAAGCATGGTGATCAACATTTTCTCCTCACAACTTTCAGCTGACAAGCACAAAGCCCAGACGCTAGTAAGTGAGTAGTAACGAAAATAATTCTATGAGACTAAGAGTCTAAGACTCTTATATCTGCAGGGGAATAACAAAATGTGAAAGTCCTCTAGCGCCCGTACTATATGCAGAAACTATGAAAGCAACAAAAAGAATTGCAGCAACCACTCTGAAGCTATGACCGGATTCAAGTGTCAACTTTGCGAGAACAAGAAAATTTTGTATTAATATACCCAGTAGCCACTTATCAAGCTTTGCTGAAACTCAAAACTCAAAGGAGAAGCTAGAGGCTACCAACGAGACATACTCCAAATTTGAAAACAATCAAGCTCTGCGTGGCACCAAATTAAGAAGTCAATATGAACTTGTTTGTACATTTGAGGGAAGAGCGGTGGAGAAGTTGTTTCTCACCAAGAAAAGGGTGTTAATTTGGTCGAATAGCTTAATGTGAGAAGGGAATTTGGAGCTCAACACCTTTGGAAATTACATCATAGTATCCAATTAAATATGAATAAAAATATAATTAATCATCATCTTTCAAATTGAGGGTACATGTTTTTATTTCCAATAGGTGTCTTTAGGAATTAGTTTGTCTCTCAAGGAGATAAGTGAATAGACATATTGGTTCACTTGGTTTTCTATATAAACCCATAGTCATATCTCCTTCAAAACAAATCACATCAAGATCATAGATCAAAGAGATCAAAAGAGATTAAGAGAATCAAATCAATGATTTCTTTCTCATTTCTTCTACAAGGCTTCGTCGTGTCAAGAGAGTACAAAATATAATTTATGGTTCACCAGAGTCCAAAATTACAGTGCTTTTATTTTGAATCATCGATTGTTGTATTCTAGAAGATGGACGACCACCGAACTGCAAGCACAAGGGTAGGGGCGAAATATGTCTTTAGTCCATTGCATTTGCAAGCCTCAATCGGAAAATCAAGATTCAAACACTATGCACTCGTATACTAGGATTGATACATTACTTGCAATCCTTGTCGTACATATATATAGTTGTTTACCAAGAGCTTTTATTTATTGAGGATTGATCTATTTCATACAATCCTAGTTGAACTTAATTTCTGTTATGATTAAGCATCATATGTATGATTGTTCCCCAACAATGTGTCACCTGGTTTTAGACGAAGACTGCAAAATGCGACCCGGAGTTCACTTGGCGTTATAGGTGTCCAAATCAAAATACCTGAATATTGATTTCGTAAAATAATGCTTGGAAACCTAAAAAATAGAAAAATTATTTTGGTACAAAACCAACCATATATAATTCATTAATTCGCGAAGGGTACATAGACAATCTAACGACTCACTAGATGTAACTGCAACTTCAAATCCAATCCTTTGACTCCACCAATCAAATTCAGCCAGTCCCAAATTGAATCTCTGACTTCACTAGTCAAATTTACCCAAACACTAAAAAAATCAAATCATTTCCAAATTACCCAAAAAAAAATTCAAGGGGTTTAGGGCCAGTTTGGTGTGTCTGTGTTTATAAAATAAGATGGTTTATGCTATTATATAAGAATAAGTGATTGTCAAGTCAAGTAGTTGAGATAAGATGGTTTATACTATGATATGAAAATAAGTGGCTTTTCAAGTAAAGCAGTTGAGTGTATGGTAAACTGAATTTTTAAAAGTGCTTAAGCGTTGTTTGTTATGAAGGAGTATTGTGTACCTCCTTATTGCTTAATATTGTCCTGGACGCATGAGAGTGGGCTTGAGGTGCGCTAATTTGTGCAGTGTTTGGTGTAGTGAAGGAATAAACCTCTTGTGCTGGATTTTTTTATTTTTTATTGTTTCGCAATTGGTCATTAACGCATTATTTGTTACACCAATGCCAAATAAACTGTTTTAAAAACTTGTGCTCTAAGAAACCCTAAAAATGTGTAGCCCTATAAAACAATGGTACATATGATCAATGCATAATTACACAATAAGCATATTGTTTTTCTGTAATAAGTGCATTGTACCGTGTAATAGGTGTTACTTGTTAGAGATTTACTCCCCATTAACACTAGGCCAATAACCTCAATATACAACACTTTTTACACAACGAAAAAAAAAAAATTGTTGTGTGATGATGAAAAGTCGGTCATACAACACGTTTAAGAACCTTACATTGTATGATGCCATAAAAATTTTGAGGTTTTTATCTGGAGGTGATTGCACAACACTGACAAGAATATTTTGTTGTGTGAATGATTAACAAAAAAGGGGCAGATTTCCCTCCTAGCTTGACACAAACTTGGGTCCAAATATGTACTACATTGTACAACATCATAGTTATACCTGTTGTATGATACTAGCTAGCAAATTATCACACTACGGTTTTTAACTTTATGTTGTATGATTAGGTCAGATATATTGGCAATTTTGGATGCGCCCCCAAATACTACTCATTCCTCCCAAAAACCTACAATTTTGAAAAACATAGATGTCATGATTTAAGGATCCTACAACATAAAAATTTTATTAGTGTTGTCTGAATGAAACATATTTATCCTAGCGCCAAAACAATTGCACATAGCGGGAACTTTCCAACAGCGAAAACTTAAACTTCACTCACATCTAGTACATGCCGAAAAAGGTTTTCTAACCCGCTCAATTTTTGGGCTGAAACTTGAACTTCCCACCATTTTATTAAACAAAAACTTCTTATTCAATTTTTGGGCAAAACGTTTTCTTCACATTCAATTTTCCTTTTTTATTTTATTTTTTTGGGCAAGTCACACTCTCTCTTCTCTCAATTTCTCTCTTCTTCTTTCTTCTTCTCCGACCTCATCAGCCCCTTTCAAACTCTAACCTTAATCCTCCCTAATGGCCTCCTCCCCCAACCACCACAATAACCACCCCCTCAACGGCGATTCAAACGCCCACGCCTCCAAAAAGCCCAACTCTCCTTCATCACCCTGGCTGAAATCGCCAGCGAATTCTCCCTCTGCAAAATGGGTAATCCTTCTCTCCTTTTTAATCTGTAGGTAATTGGGTAAAACTAAATTGTAGTTTCTTTCTGAGTTTGATTCTCGGGTTTCTTTTAGATCTGAGGATGAACACGCACGAGGTGTCCAAGAGGCGAGCCCATCACCTAGGCCGGAATTCAGCCGTAGCAATTGCTGTAGAATCTGCAGTCGCCGGTGCTCGAAAAGAAGGTAACTTATTGTTACGTCTTCGATAACTCTAGCTACCTCGTCGATTTTGTATCCATTCAGAAACGATTCGTTTGACATGTGAATTGCTCAATAATCATGCTTAATAGTTAGTGCTACTTCAAGTTTGGGTTTTGATTTAATTTGTTTCAAGTTATTTTCTCTTAAGTTGATAAGCAGACTACCTAGATTGGACATCATTTTGAGTATGATGGGAAGGTCATTTCTGTTTTGTTATATTTAATATAATAATTCAGCTGGAGGTGAGTATGATTATTACTATAATCCAACAGCAAATTGTGTGATTTGTGTTCATTTCGATGTAGGATGCCGATCTGGTGTTTCAAGTTTGGAAAGATGTGGAGAGTTGATGACAAATGGTAGTCAATTACACGTTCTCAAGTACTTTTTTTTTCCTTTCAATTTTATTTCATTTTTTAGTGATTGTATTACTAAGTACACAAGAATATTCAGACCCAAAAAAAAAAAAGTACACATGAATATGAGATGTTGCGAAATCGTTCATGTAATTGTCCTGTTAATCATATTTATAATAAGCTTTTAAACTGTGCTTTTAATCGTTCATGTAATTGTCCTGTAAATGGACATTTGAATGTTTTCATTTCTGTGTATTGAATGCTCCTTGTAATGCAGGGGTATGTTGATTTGGTCGATTTGATAAGTTCAACTACTTTGTCTCTGGTTCAAGGCATGTAGACTTTGTTCAAGTGAGTTTTCTGGTTTCAAACTCTTCAACATTTCGATGCAGCATGAATAGGAAATTGTATTGTCATAGTTATCTCAATTATTACTTGTCATCTCTATGCTATTGTACTTCTATCTATTTTTTATTTCTTCTTCCTTAATTAAATTCAGGTAAACATCATATGTGGAAATTGTTGTAATGGACAATGCACAGATTTGTGAATCTTTCATTTCAAAGTTCATGTATGGTTGGTATTTATACAAGGAATTGATATGGTCCCTTGTTATTTATACTAGGAATTGATATGGTACCTTTCCAATACATGGAGACATGTAATCTTGTCAATCGTTGAACTCTGTTTTTGGTTGAAAGCTCAATAGATAATACTAATGGGGGTTGCTTTAATTCTCACTCATTTAATTACCTCTCTCTGTGGTCCTACACTTATTATTATGTTCAATTGCTAAGTTTCATTACCTTGGTGGATGTAAGTTGCTAGATTCACAGTTTTATTTTCTTGGGTTTGTTAAAATGTTGTTGTGGTTTAATTTGCGATTTGTACTAGTACTATTTGGATTTGACACTATTAGTAAGCTGTTGTTCATGATTTGGTGATGACAGGTAGTGGAAAGTGGAAACCTTGCATTTTCTATGAAACCATAGTCTAGTACTAGTTTCAAGCATGTAAGTAATATATTCTCTCAGTGGTTGTGGCTTGACTTTTGACAAGTAAATGATTTGTACTTCATCTTCCTGGTACACTTGCATGCTCATGCGAATACCATGCTGAATGTTGATTTTCTGTTGCAAGGATATTGAAAGCTTGGATGCTCTACCTGTTTTCAATTTGTCTGTGCTTACAAGGATATTGAAAGCTTGGATAAAGTGAAGAATATGTTCAAGGAAGAGTAGCTGTTCGATCAGCCTTTAGTAATATTGTTCTCAATGTTGTTCTTGTGTTTTAATGTATGAATGATTGAGAAATACTATATTTATGGTACATTTGATGCTTTAATGTATGGATTGGAGTACTTGAATTGATGAATTGCATTCATATTTCTTTTTAATATGGATCGGTACTGTTATTTAGATAACAATGGAGTATTAATTATGCAAAATTCGGATTACATAATAATCAAGTAACAATTCACACAACAGACTTCTTATAACACGCTAAAATTCAGTTGTCTGAAATTAAATCCTACAACAGCTATAGTCTACAAACTGAAGTGGGAGGAGCAATCACACAACAGTAAAATTCAAAGACATGTTATCTGACGAGCTTAACCAACAACAGCTTGAAGACAAGTTTTGTTGTCTGAAGCATGCACATGCCACACAGCCAGCAGCTGTGCCTGACATCTGCCGAGGGAAGGCACAACGCTGATAACAAATAAACTGTTGACTGTTTGTGTTTCATACAACGGCTTTCCACCGTTGTGCCATTTTTCATCACACAACGCTCCGATACACAACGGAGATCGTCCAAATCACACAATGATTTTTGCCCGTTGTCTGTTAGCTTTTTTGGCCTAGTGTAAGTTGAATAAGGCAAGACTGAATAAGGCCAAACATACCGTTGCAATAAGGGTTTAAGCTTTGATATATGCAATATTCTGGCATTAATCATGTGTGATTTTTTTTTTTAGAAAATAGATAATTTCATTACTTATCCATGGCCAGAAGGCACGTACATCAGATGCTGTCTCATACCAATATCCTAAATGGCACAAGCCGTCAAGCAAAAGATAGGTGACCCTCACTGTTAACACATACGCTCACTTATTGAGCCTAACAACAAAGAAACTAAGTCCTCACTACTAACCTCTCTTTGAACAGTAAACCTAGTCACCTAGAGACCTCAATTGGTGTACAACTAGAGAAAACTAAGAAGAAAGTAATAGAAGACCAAATTTCTAGTAATAGGCAAGAAGACCAAGAAAGCCTAAAGCTTTCCTTTGCCCTTATCTCTAGGGCTAGAAACCGAGCCTCCAGCTGCAGGATAGGTGAGTCTCAGAAGGGCAACACCAGGCTTCTTACTGGGACGTTGACTCTTGTTCTTACTGCCAAGCGGCCTACCCGTCTTCTTCTTCTTCAGAGTGACAAGAGGAGCATCATTGTCATCTTCGATCAGTCCCAATGCATCAACCTGCAAGGTTGGGATCTAGCCACCCAAAATAGTCTTGAACTTCTTTGGAGAAGGATTGCAGTCACCACTACGATCCCATTTCTTAGAAACCAAAACATCTTGTTGCTCCACCTGCAGCTTCAACTATTCCAGAACCAGTCGCAATAACAGATGCCATCACCGGAACCTGATTCTGCTCCAGCCCGTGTTCCACTGCCGAGACAACAGTCATTCCATTACCTGCATCCAGAGTCGAACCAGTAGGCGACCCAGAAGGCGAAGCAAAGGTGGAAGTGGGGCGCTCCACTCGGCGAATAATTGGCTTCTTCTTCTTGGGGATAGAGGAGGAAGCAGTGAAAAAGTCACGCTTGTTCTTAGCTGAGAAAGAAAACAAACCTCTTGAGGTCGAGGGTCTCGGAAAGCTTAAAACCCTAAGCACTAAGATTGTAGTGTTCGGCTCCTCACACAGAATCCCAGCATGCGTGATTAGACCACACTGTGGGCATATCCCTTTCAAATGCTCAAAATGAAACTGCAGCACAGGTTCGACACCGACATCCAAAAAAACTTTACGCTCAAGTAAGACCGGTTTGGAGATATCATGAGTAAATAAGATCCGAATCAATTCCTTCTTATCGTAATCCAAGAAGCCACCCAAGAGATTACTGATAAGAGTAAAGTTCTCCGGTTCTTCATAAAAAGGAGGGATCCCTGAAACCCTAACCCAAACACGAATATGCTTAAACTGGGCTTCATGAAGAGGCTTGATGCCGTCATACTCTTCAAAACAAACCGGGGCTCGATCGGGGCTTGTTACGATCACGCACCGATTCAAAGGAGAACAGGAATATATCTCCAGCCTTTTTCTGGACCCTAAATTCCTTATCCACCATCCAAGTACGATGGAAGTGAGCTTTGAATGCTTTGAGATCCACCGGCTTGCGGGTCAGAGGTTTGCCAAGCAGAAAGGATTGGGAGGATCTGCGCATAGGACCACCACCAATCTTTCCCATATCCGGGTCGCTACCACCCCCAACGAGGTCAAGAGAAGCAGCGAAGCTTGCTGTGACAGCATCTATGAAGCCCATGGAGAGGAGAAGAGGCGAGGAGGAAAAGATAGCAAGAGGTTAGGGAAGGAGGCTAGGGCGCTGTAGTAGACTAGGTTGATAGAAAAAGCTCTCCTAGGGTTTTTTTATTCTTGAGAACATAACTTGACCCTATTCACTTATCTCTATACTCTTGTACCTTAGGCATTAATCATTGTGTGATTTTCAAATTGTAGCGATTTTTAGTCTATAAATTAATTTATTTCTTCAGGAAAAAAAAACCTGCATTTAAATGTTGAAATTAAAGTATAGGATATCCGATTTAAAATCTTTAAGAGTTTAAGTTAATTACAAAGAGTAGTAAGGCCTAGTTTGGGCCCGAGGTGATTAATGTAAAAGCAGCTTTAGTTGTGCTGTGAGAATAATCAACTGTGAATTTTTTTTTTTTTTGCATCTTTTTTCTTTTTTTAAAAGAGGATCAAATGGTTTTACTTCTGCCCCCATGGTGACTCGAACTCATGACTTCGTACATAGGTAGTGGGTGCTCTACTGAGCTGTGAAATTAGCCGAGTGTTTGGTAAATTTTTCTTTTAAAAGTGTTGTGAGTACAAAAGCAGTGTTTAAGTGTTTGGTGAAGTTTGGTATAAAAGTGCTATGAGTTTAGTCAATGACCAAAAAGGACATGAAAAAAATTAAGGAATTAAGATAGATTAATTATATTTCTCGATAAGTAGTAATGACATTTGGGAATTTTTTAATAAATTCTATTGAACTGAATCTTTAATTTATTGACTTGAGTATTAAGTATGCGTCACGACCAATCCGTGGTAATTTCCGTGAAAATTTTCAGATGTCAGAACTATTTATTACAAATTTCGGACGTTTGGGAATTAAGAAATTCATTTTGAATAAAAGAAATAATTGCAGTGCGATCTTGACTGTTTGTTTCATCACCGCTCCATCTTGGCCGCTGATCTGGGCATCTAAGTACCTTAGGATATGATCAAATGGTCTAGAAGATCTCAGAACAGATCAGATCACGCGACCTGTTTCTCTACCCCGCGCAGCACCGATCTACCCCTGTGGTAGCTTCTGACTCCGACCACATACCGGCGTCAGAGTGACAGCGTTCCATTCCCATTGACGGTGTCTACGTCTTCCTATATTTGGTTTCTCCAAAAGGCGAAAGGTGGAGTCGATTCAAATCCCGAAAAATTTTGGTACTTTTGACGATTTTCTTGAGTTTTCCGGCGACTTCGGTCGCCGATGATGACAAATGAGGTAAGAAAGTTAATCTATTCGCTGAGCTCTACATCTTGATATAATTGGAATTCAGTTTTGAAGATGGGTGATTTGGGTAGAATTCGGCCAAACCGCTGTTCGTAGTGGTGGCTTTGGTTCTCTGGGCTACTTTCAATCTGTTATCTATAACTCATGCCTTTGAATGCATCTTGACATCCGGTTGAATTGCGAAGTTGATGGAATTGGATGAGGGCAACGTAGGTAAAGTCAAGCAAGTTGTCTCAACTTCTAAAATCCACGGTTCTGGAAGCACCATTTCAGCAACTTGTAGATTATGCCTAGGGAAGTGGGAGATTCTTATTATAATTGATGATGGTTGTTTTACCAAACAACTCTAGCAACTTAAATTGAGAAATAAGTTGCTTAATCCACAAGGTGATAGGGGCCAAACTGGGCCTAAGTGTGTATTGCCTGCATTGGTTGTGTGGCTCAAACTATATTTTAAAACTGAGAATTTTATTAATATATTTGAGAAGCTCTAAACCCTTGATCAAGTAAATTCAATGGACAATATCAAAACAAAGGCGTTACCAAATGCCAGTCATTACCTGAATAAAATCAATTAAAAAGAAGAGCTTTCACCCGGTCATTAACAAGGACTATTTAATGATTGGCCTAATCTGTTCTGTCAATGGATCTACAAACGTTTCTAAAAACAAAATGTACTAAAATTTATTTTAAGGGGTCGTATTCTTGCACTCCAGCTCGTACTCTGTTTCATCCTCATTCTAAATTCCTCGTTTAATTTCATATTTCAATAAGATTTGGATGTGTGAAATTTATCTCAGTAAACATTAAGGGTAACGTTGTCACACTGATCAACTGCATAATTTAATTTCAATACAGGAGGTCAGTTTGATAGACTGACCACTATGTTTTCATAAATCACTAACCACAATACCTGTACATACGGTTAAACAAAAGAGTAACTCTGACATTTTCAAACATCACCACGAAGATGTGGGAAGGTAAGTTATATATAGCAAGCCACACACAGTGCACACTAATGGATGTAAATCACTAGGCTAGAACTAGAGCTTGTTGCTTTGAAGAAGAGGATAGGTAATTAGTAAATTTACCTTCTTTTATTTTCTGGTAAACATCACCTATCACCACCACCTTAATTAGTTTTGCTTGATGAACGAACCAAACTTCCTGATCAAGTCCAAAGCTTTCTCTCCCTCAGGTTCACTCAGCAAGTGAAACTCATGAAACTCATCCTCATGCTCCACCACTTCAACACTCCCACCCCACTTACTCTTCTTCAGCTCATCATAGTACCACTGCCCTACCTCTCTCAGATGATCCTTCTCCGCAAAAAATATCAACATCTTCTCGCATCCAAGCTTCGCCAGATCCTCTGCCGGCGGCCTCAGCCTCCTGTCCTGCACCCCGCCGTTCTCCGGACACATGTACAGCCACATTTCGTCGTCCACAGCCAACCCACCAAAAAAGGGATGCACCATAACCATTCCCGCCACTTTCACTCCGGGTAACCCGTCTGATCCGACCCTAACAGCCAGGTTGTGGCACATATTGGCTCCGCCGCTGTCGCCGCATAAGAAAACCCGGTCGAAGTCGGCGTACTGGTTCATCCACGGGTCGGGTCCGTCTCGGGTCGAGTGGGACTGGACCCATTTGAGGGCAGCACAGGTGTCGTCGTAGCAAGCGGGTATGGGCCGATCCGGGAACAGCCCGTATTCAACGGAGACGGCAATGGCGTTGGCTTCGGCGGCTAACGAGGTGAGGTGCTTGTGGAACATGGGAGAGAAGGCGGACTCGAAGCAAAACCCGCCGCCGTGGATGTAAAACAGGATGGGGAGTTTTTGGGTCGGGTCGTGGATCTTGGGTAAGAAGATGCGGGCAGAAACGGCGGGTTCTTGTGAAATGATGACGTCTTTGGATTGGACGCCAGTGACGGAGTCAGTGGAAGGTGGGACTTTCTGGGTGTTGTAGAATATTTCGACGCGGCCATCTTTGTAAGCCTTAAAGAAGCGAAACTCGAGGGCGACTTCGTTGTTAGTTGACTCCATTGGAGAAGGAAAGAGGAAGCTTGAAGAAGATGGTTAAAGTTACCGGGCTCTCTTCGACCGAAAATAATAGCGCACTAATAACATAGCTTAATTATTGATCATCTTAAATTTTCATTTGGGCAGATTCATTGCTCCAATAGTGTCATAGTGGACCTTTTTATTATTATAGGTTTGTTTGTTGTTGCCTTGTTGGTAGAATGCATCTTTTCGTTTTTGTGTGTCTAATGTTGAATGGTATATGATTTTATGTTTTTTTAACATCCTACTTTGTACTTTTAGTAGTGGGCAAGTTATGTTCATTTACAATTTTTTTTCTCTTTCTGTGTTTTATAAGTTCCATTACAAGTTCTCTTCCTCTTGTTCATAACTTGATGCCACTGATCGATGAAATTACTTGATGTCATTGATCGATGAAATTCTTAGATCATTCATTTTGTAAGTTGCTCAATATGTGATATATATTTATCAGTTTCTTCATAAATTTAGTTGCTTTATATCAAATCGGCAAAGTTTATATTCAATAAGATAATTGAGATATTTTAAAAAAAACATGTCCGAAAAATAAATTAAAAAACTCTAAAATAGCAAACGACTTTTTTTTAGTAGAATGAGGTCAGCCATTTTTATTCAATATGGAAAAAACAATATTACACAGTGACCCGCCCCTGTGGGGCCGTCAGAAAGAGACACCGCTAAACGCAATATCACTCCACCTATTGAGTGAAGCTCAGGGGGGAGTAAACTAATAAGAAACTGACAATAAAATTTTTCCACAGAATCCATCAGTAAACTCGCTGACAACCTCAGATGAATAATCCCAGCAGTTCCTCGCGGGCATTGATCCCAATAAAAAATTAGGTACCGAGACAAAAATCGTCCTGGATCCCAAGTTTTTATAATAAATCCACCGGGATCCCAAATCCGGATCCAAAACAGAAAAAGCCCACATGTTGCAGTCCTAGTCAGCTCACTAGGGCTCAAGCCCAATTCTGGCAAACAAAGCAAAGCCCAAATCCAATTAGGGTTTGCCCTTGCAGTCAACTCAACAGAGCTTGTGATCTTGCTACAGCCGCACCAACCTGCCATCATACCTCCGGCCGTCCGGCGCCGTGGATCTAGTGATATCGAGCAAGGGACCCTGACGCCCTTACCAATAGACAACCCAGATAAAGAGATGTCGACGACATCAACACCGGAAGCCACACAACACTCGGAGAAGGAAGACTCCGACCGCCCTACATCTTCCCCACAGCTCTGGCAGCCGTGCATTTTTTCTACATCCTGGTCCATTTGCAAGCGCCCTCGCCGCCATCCGTGGAGGATGGACTCCATCTGAACCCGATCCAATCCCGACTCAGTTGAAACGGTTGTGAGATCATACCTATTGCACAGCAATAGATATGAACTAACTATTATATTTTGTATGCATTAGTTAATGTAAATAAACTGTTTTGAATTCAAATATAAATACATTAAGCAATATATATAAACTTATTAAGTAATCGAATTTAGTTTATATATTAGAATATCTGTTAAAGAATTTGAAATTCAAATGTTTGGTTATCCAGACAAATCTATTAGGATAAGAAGTTATTTTGACAGTTTCTTGATGGAAGGAACTGCCATGTAACTGCTATGTTCAACAGCTTTATATATAAAGTGGAATTTGTATTTGATCCCTGCTAGAACATAAAAACGCTCTCATTGAGTTTGTCCCTTCAAGCAATAAAGAGAGATACGGTGTGTATCCAGGAGAAGATCAGATAGATAACGGCAGCAGATCACCAAATGGATAACGGCAGCAATCCACCAAGTCAGTTTTATGATTTTATTTCATAACATTGATCTAACATTTGAGATAGTATTCTTGAGTTATAAGTTTATGTTTCATATTGAATCTAACAATTGGTATCAGAGCAACTATGCTCAGATTTAGATCGATGTTTATTATAATGCAAATTTATATATATCCTGGGACTTGATGATGACATGCTGTTGTTCATATAAATATATCTGCATATCAATTAAATACAAAGCGATAATGACTTTTACTGCTGTTATCTGTATAAACTGAGTATTGTTTTTATCGAATTATATAATGATTATTTGTTATATGTATACACACTACTAGAATTATGCTTATAGGACACCCTCCAATAAGGGTGCTCATTGTTTACAAGGGCCACCAAACTCTTCATTAGCCACTATGCAGCCACCCAATGCATGACAGTGGTGATTGTTGGGGTTTCCTTTGCAGCATAGTGCACCAAAATTGAAACGGTGCCTAGGTTTTCAATATATACAGATTGCTGTCATGTCAGCTGTCATATCAGCTGCCAACTCTAGTTATACACCAATTACTAGCCAACTATTAGAATGGTGTCTTCAAATGGCACATATTTAAAAAAAAATATTAATAATAAAACAAAAAACAGTAAATAGCTGAATACATGAATGATGTCTACCAATTTATTGATATACATCGATCATCATTCAATCAAAATCTACCGTTTGTTACAAATGTAACTACAGCTTATTGCACTACCTAATAAAGAAACCTATTACAACTTACAAGCCTATGCGCACAAGAAGTATACATTCATGGTCAATAAGTCGATGTTTCTTTCACTAGTAAAGCTCAATAAGGAAAAACTGCATGATATTGTTGTCTCAAGGTCTTGAGCAGGTTGATTCATACATCACAGTTTCATCAGAAAGTCATTAAGCTTCGGTTTGTCCCATGCCACTTCATCAACTTCATACTCAAAAACATATCAATGAACAAAAATCATAACTTGCAACAACCAAAGTTATGAAAAAAATGGACATTAATTCCTACCGATTAATGTGCGATTGTTCATTCCATTTGTTTGGGTGAATGACCATTCCCGGTTCAAAGTTCGTTTCAAAATAGAATCCTGAAATGAACAAACCACAAAACGTGTTATGGCATTCCCACAACATTTTCTTCAAGCAAAATATTCTGTACTCAGTTCAATTGTCATAGAAACCACATATTTAATGTAGAGACTTATTTAAATGAAATATTTCTTGCCTTTAGGTTTGTGACAAGACATAATGACCATAATTTGCAGTTGCTCACTAGCAAGATTTCAAATCAGGAGAGAGTAGAAACTTTATGCTACTCAAAACATACCTGTGAAGATAACAACTTATTCAAGTCTTCTTGTTCCTTTCCACATGCTTACGAGCATCAAAGTATATAGACGCACCTTTAGTTAAAATTTTGTCAGGGACATTTTCAGCTCCATACCTTTTACAATCCTCAGACAACTAGGTACCTGACTACCACGAAAAGATTACAGATAGTAATAAGCGCAACCGCAAAGGCCTGACATCTTTTCTATTTGCAGACTTTAGTAAGATAAGCCAATTTCATAGAGTACTAAGTATTAACTTCACACACTTCCCATTATATCACATAACTTCACACACTTCCCATTGTATCTGCTTCAATATGCTTATATCCTATCGATGTCAATGCTTCAGCTGCATTTACAATTTCTTTTTGAAAATCTTGAGCATAAGAATTATGAAAAATGAGTTTTACAGATGGAACAATTGTTTGGCACCAAAGAGAAATAATAATACCTCAAAAAAATCTGACATTTTAGATTAGTAGGACAAGATGTTCCCAGACTTGTGATCCAAGATAGCAAAACAAATAGTCACCTATATATGCCTAGCAGGTTTCATTGTCATGTCACCTATAAAATCAAACTTTGTTCTTTCCCAAAATGTGAGATCAATACACTAACTATCATCACATTGAGTAGTACAAATTTTTCAGCCATAGTTTGAAGTCAAAATTCTACAATGTAAACAAAGTTCATGTATGCCTTTCCTGCACAAGTAGACCTATACAGTTTCTCTAGCTGTTGATGTCTCTGTCTCTCAACCTCATCTATCACCATTACATCTGAGCTTTCATAACCAGTTCCACCAAACTGCTCTATCACAGCTTGAAATTTTAAAATCAGACAAGAATCTTAACTGAATATGCTATTCTAGAATTCATACTTACAATTTCCAAATATTAAGAAATAAGAAAGAACTAAATTGTTAATCTTTAGTTTTACATAATCAACACCCCCCCAAAACACAAAAAAAAAAAAACTAGTATTTTGATATAATTGAACTCCCGTTCTAAGGTGCAAAGAAAAAAAAAAAAACCAGCTGAATTATTGAGCATAAAAAAAAGACATATCCACCTGAAAAAATATTCAATATTCAAAATATGGATTCGCCAACAAGTAAAACTCCAAGTTTTATATAAATTTTTGTAATTAAAATCGTTCGCTAAGCTTGCTATAGGCCTATATACATAGTCTCTCTGCTACTTTTCTGGGTTCTATATCAAAATCAAAAATAAACATAAACAAAATCAGAAAAATGAAGAACAAACCTCTTGCTTGCGAACACTCAAACGCTGCCAAGGGAACCGATTCTTCAATCCACTAGAAGAGAAAGTTAGGGTTTATGTATATACTATGAATTAAATTCGATTCCTTGAAAATTGTTGAAGTAATTGATATATTAAGTTCAATAAATTGAAAAAAGGAACTTACAGTAGCATTAGATTAGAAGGACGGCTGTTGAGAGTAAGATAAATCTTTCGCACAAGCTCGCATGGGATGAAGCACCAAAGATAGGTTCTTCTCAGATCTGATGCTTTGCAAGAGTCATATTTTGATAAAGTGAGGTTGATCTGGGTCCAGTCTTATATTGGAAGCTTGCTGCCATACCTACTATAGCCATGTGAGAGGGATGGTATTGCTGACAAGAGATGTCCTAGAGGGGCAAAAATTGTAAATATTGGAAACTAAACCCACAACTTCAGAATTGGGCCACCCACATTCGGTACCAAGCCTCATAACAACTCACTGATCCGATTAATGGTGACAAATTATTCTCAAAACCCACTCTTTCCAAATAGTGTTCAAAATCGGTGTTCTATGGGTCATTTTCTAGTAGTGACATGTGACAATTGTATCTAACTTCAGAAACTACTGCATATTTCATGTAGATTCATATTGCTGCCAAAGTAGCCATGATTATACTGATATATGCAATAGGCTAAACAGAATTTTTCTTTCTGAATGTGTTATTCATATGTATTCAATGCTATCAAAATAGTTGTAATGTATATGTATGAACATACATTCACAGAAGAAAACTTGAAAGTTTAAATTACAATCTAACTTCCAAAGCGGTTGGATATCAAGATTAGGCTTTCTGGTTTAACATATGTATGATAATGAACATTCATAAATATATTGTTAGAGGTAAGTGTATCACAAATGATACCAGCATCTTGAACATGATATATGTTTACTATCTGTATGTGATTCATTTAAAATGTTTATTCTATATGAATTAACATTTGGGATATGCATATGATTCTAGTATATAGTCAAACTAGAATATATGTTGATTGACTGATTTAAATTAATTTCTGTTGTAGGAGAATAGAATTGTGTGTCTATTATTGATAATAGGAGCCCTTTAAATAGGGAGTTACAAGGTACCCAAAAAGGTAATAGAATCCGATTACAATTGAATACCTAGAACACATTCCTATTACAACTCTAAACCCTAGTTTGTAGAGGCACACATTATGTCGATATCCTTCAACACTCCCCCTTGTGCTGCTCAAACTTGGTGATGACGCTTTGATTGTTGCCTCGTTAAAAACCTTGCCAGGTAACAAAAACCATGTGGGACAAAAATAACCCTGGTCGAAGGACAAAAAGAGCACAACACGTCCTTCACTCTTCGAGATCGAACATGTAGACATCATGCCTCCCCCTGATGTCAATATCTCCCCTGATTGCTACAATCATGGGAGTTCGGATAACTTTCTCAATCCGATGCTCTTCACATGTTTCTCGAATGTGGATTTTGGTAACGACTTAGTAAATAAGTCCGCTACATTATCCTCTGATCGGATTTGGTTCACTTCAATATTTAGAAGTGCTTGTTGTCATTTTGATGGAGGAGAGGAGGAGCACGGAAGGTGGCATTTTGCCTTGTGGGGTCCGATCCCACACATCCGTCATCTCTTTTCTCTGTAGGGATAGAACAAGCTCATATCAATCGTACCTCTCAAATATCGAAAGATTGTCTTTATGCCAATCCAATGGCGTTGCGTTGGCGCGGGGCTATATCTAGCCAACAAGTTCATAATAATTGAGGTGTCCGGTCTTGTATTGTGCTAAGTACAATAATGTGCCTATTGTACATAAGTAAGCACTTCTGCTATTAACACGTCTTCGTCATCATCCCTGGGACGAAACGGATCCCTTTTAGGGCCAAGACTACGGACGACCATGGGAGTGCATCTTTGACTTTATCAAAATGCCCAAGCATCTATTGACACGGTATACAAAACTGTGTTCTCCCAAGGTCCTTCCTCTTAAACTCGGATTTCAGGTGTTCAGCGGTTTTCCTTAACTCACAAGGGTTCCAATTATGTTTAGCAACATAAACTGCGACAATTGCAAATCCGGAACTTGTCATGGAAACGCGTGGGCATAGTTCATCATATCCCTTCCCAATCAAGTAGTCACTTTAGTGAGCGTTTCAACCTCGTTGCAAACGCGCTCCGTGGTCTAGAGCCACTTGACTTGGGTAAATTAAGTTCACAAGAACCTTCATTATATTCCGTATCTAGATCCCCATAAAGATACGTAGTGACCACATTTGTAAGCTGCATGTTCAGTTATTTGGAAACTACCAAACTGACAAGGTAGAGGAGTGCAATGACATCCATTACGAGAGAATATGTCTTCTCGTAGTCGATTCCAGGGCGTTTTGTGAGAAGCCTTGCGCCATAAGGCGAGATTATCATCTCTTTTTCTCATCACGCTATCTAACGAAGACCTATTACTGTCAACAAGTTTTATGTTAGGAGGTGTTGGCATCTCAGGCCCGAAATCCTTCCTCTTCGTTAGTGAATCCAATTCAACCTGGATCGCATCTTTCCATTTAGGCCAATTTTCTCTACGTTGGCATTCTTCAACGGAGTAAGGTTCGATGTCATTGGTCTCAATAATTCCACGTCCTTATGTACACTAGTGTAGTTCGTAGAGATCTCTATATTCTCAGGAATTGGTTCTAACATTGAGGCGTCCCCCAACGATGTCTCTTGGACATAACCACAATCCAAAATATTCTCATGAGACGGATTTTGAGTATCAATAATCAATGGATCAAGTTGTGCCAAACTCGCTCTCTTCTTAGGGCGAGAATCGATCGAACCTATGGGTCTCCTACGCTCTCTAGCGGAACCCATGGCCTATGACGCCATTATGCCACCTTGTGGCGTCACCATACCACCATCCATGGTGGTGGTGCCGTACCCATCTTCTCTGGGTGACACCATGTCCTCTTGTGGGGACATCAATCCTTGCAGGCATGTTTGCAGCAGGTATATGTGATCTCGTCACTTTTAGGGGATCAAGATGAGACATAGTGGGGACAGACCACAACAATTCCTGTCGTTCCTGTTGAACATTGACGTTCTAATCTCCCCCTAACAACGGGAAGACTGTCTCGTCAAAGTGACAATGACGCAAATCCAGCGAAATAGAGATCGCCTGTCAAGGGTTCTACGTAGCGAACTTATATATATTTATGCATTCGTTGCAATGACTCATGTTGATGCGCTGTGGCGGCGCAATTGGCACATAAACCGCACACTCAAATATGCATAAGTACGAGATATTAGACCCGAACCCAGTCACTAGCTGTAACGCAAATAAAAGTTGAGTGGCTGCTATAAGTCGTAGACGAATTAGCATAGCTAGCTGCATGCGATATTTGCATAACCCAAGCGAAAATATTGGTGCGCATTACCAAAGTCTGGGCTACCATCGTAGTCGTTTAATGGTGGCTTTTCCGCGAGACCAATTGGGTGTGTAGATATCAATACCCAATGATATGCAATAGTCATCGAAAATTTTCGATGTAAACTCTCTAGCATTATCAAGTCAAATTGACTGAATGGGATGATCTGGGTAGTGAGCCTGTAGCCATATGATATGTACTAGGAGTGTAATATAAGCAGCATTACGAGTGGATAATGGCACAACACGGGACCAGTGTGTTTGCGTATCAACCAACACGATAAAACATCTATACGGTCCGCAAGTTAGTTGATCAAATCCACAGAATTCCCTAGATTCTTTGTAAGAATGGAATTATTTCCTCAATCTCCTTTGCATAGGATGGTCTCAATCCTAAATAACAGGCTTTACAGAACGAAACATGGGCTTTATAATCAACCAGTGAGGCTTTTGGTTAAGCCATAATGTTACAATAGACTTGAGAAGTAGAGAGAGGAGTTTATGGCGTCAATGCCACGTATTTGCCGTAGGGGGTAGGCGGCGCTGGCCATGTATGGTCGGTCTTTGCATAATCATGGCACCATGAGGCGCATGTGCAGCTCCTCGAACCAATTCTTGGTTCTTACTTTTCTTCGTTCTGAAAATGGATGTCCGTGTAATGTCTTTAATACACGGATCATCATGTCAAAGCCTATATGTGTCCAATTCCCATAAGTCGTCTCTCATGACATGGTTGGATTCAATAACTCAAATAGTGATTACATACAACCCACTAGAGCGACACATAAGTTTCTCTAATACTCGTTTATGTCCGTAGTCATTAGAGGTGATGCAAAGGAACTCTGTCCATTCTCATAATGTGTTTCCACATGAGAACCATTGGCTCTTATATAATAAAGTTCGAATTAAGGTATGTCCAAGACATTAAGTAAAAGAATTTACACTTTATTAATAGCCAATTATTACATCAAAGTTTCCAAAATCTAATCCAAAATAAAATCAAACTAAGACACATTGTAGTCACTCTATCCGTTTGGTAATCCAATCAAATATGACCAGGAAAGTAGAGAGAGATGTTGGTGGAGCGAGGCTCTCTTAAGTACCAATAATCTCAATGACTTTCCTAGACATCACATTTTATTGGGTCCGCCACATAAGAAAGAGTTAATACAATTGTCATTTATTGACTAAGGCAAATTGCCATTACAAAAGTTCTTGGAAAAATAAAAGGACTAATCTAATCAAAGTCTGCTGCATCCTTGTGCACTTCATCTTCAGCTTTGAAGTCCTCTATGGTGAGATTGACATCTCCACCATCTTCTTCTTCTTCTGCAAGGTACACTTCTTGCTCTCTCAGGTCCCTGTATGCCCTGTATCTTTCAGCTAGTTCCTCACTTGCCTTGCATTGCTTGAACCAATGCTCAATTGATCCACATCGATGACACTCATCATTGTGGTTGCCTTCCTTTAATTGAGGTGCACGTTGTGCACGTTGCGGGCGTTCCCTAGGAGGGTTGGTGCCACCACCATGACCCATGGCGCCACCATTACGGCTAGGGATACCACGACCTTCTCTCCCACGTGTGGCATTACCACCACGTGTATCCACACCAAACTTGCGGTTTCCTTCCTGGTTAGGGCGGTTATATGGACCCATACGTCCCTCATATCCCTTATTCCTTGGGTTCCGCTCCTTGCGCCCTCCTTTGGGCGCATTATAATTCGCCTCATGAACGCTCTTAGTTCCAATGGGCCTTGAATTATAATTCCTCACGAGTATGTTATCATGTTTCTCAGCTACAGATATGATATTGATAAGCTTTTGAAACCTCGTGATCCGTCCAGCATTGACTTCAGAACGATATTGCTTTGATATCACAATGGCTGAAACGGGGAAGGTGGAGAGAGTCTTCTCAATTAGCTCTTGTTCTGTGATAGGTTTTCCACAAAACCTCAACATGGATTGTATGCGAAGAGCTTCTGAATTATATTCAGCAACAGACTTGAAGTCAGCAAAGCGCAGATTGTTCCATTGAATCTTCAAGTCAGGGAGGAGGGAATCTTGGACATTGCCAAAGCGCTCTTCTAGCGCTACCCATAGCTCTCTTGCATCCTTGATCGACATATACTCCAATCTGAGTGCTTTGTCCATATGACGTCGCATCAAGATGACTGCTTGAGCATGTTTTGCAGGTGTTGGGATGAACACAAGATCCGGGTTAGGTGCCTGGATTATGGGCAATATTCCCTTTGAAGTGAGATGGTTCTCAACATCAGTTACCCAGCTATGGTACTCCGAGGCTGTTGACTCAAGCATGGGAAAGTCGAGTCTAGGTTCATTCGACATCCTGAAAATAAGAAGAGAAGATATATTAGTTTCGGAGCTAAACTTCCACGAAAACTAAAATAATAAGATTTCCGAGCTATGCTACCAAGAAATCAATTTCCAAGAATCTCTTTTGGATTAGACCAAATAATGATGTTTTTAATATGGTCACAAATTGATGCTTACGGACGCTCTTAGTCCAAGCATTATGAACACTCTTAGTTCATACGAACGCTCTTAGTTTGTTTAATTATGAACACTCTTAGTTCATACGAACGCTATTAGTTCGTTTAATTATGAACACTCTTAGTTCATACGAACACTCTTAGTTCGTTAAGCGTGAATCCCCACAATTGCGCTTTGTTAAATATCAAAATCATTTGGCAACATATATTCCAATATTTGCAGAAAATAAAAGGAATTTAAATACAAGAAAGCAGCAACCTTAATTATAAAAACTTACGTGATTGTTCTTGGCTTGAAGACACGCGCGTGTTGATGCAGGCGTGTAGCTAAATTAGGATTGCTGGAATCTGGTCGGAAATTGGCATTTGGTGGGCTGCCCTTCTCCCTTCCCTTTTTTTTTTTTTTTTTTTTTCGCGACTTCTTTCTTCCTTCTGGTTTTTCTCCCTGCAGCGATCAACTGTTGAGCAGGTGGGAGGGAGGCTGCTGCAGTTCGCCGGTGGGAGGGAGGCTGCTGGGATCGGAGGTGCTGCAGATAGGAGGTGCTGGTGCTGCTGCAGTTCGACGTGCTAGTGCTACTGCAGATCGCGGCCTGGGCTGCTGGCGGCTTGGGCTGTTCGCGGCCTGGGCTGCTGGCGGCTTGGGCTGTTGGGGGCAGGACGCAGGGAGCGGCAGGAAGGCTGCAGGGAGGCTGCTGCTGCTGCTGCAGGTGCTTGGGCTCGGGCAGTTGTGCAGCAGGGAGGTGCGGCAGGGTGGCAGGAAACAGCGGGGGCTGCTGTGCAGTGCGGGTGCGCAGGCAAGGGAGGCCGGTGTTGTGTGGCAGGGAAAAAAGTTTTTTTTTTTTTTCAAAAGCTAGGGTTTTATTTTTTGTTTTTCTTTTCTTTTAGGCTAGGGTTAGGGCTCGTGCTGATAATGTGTTGTAGGAGAATAGAATTGTGTGTCTATTATTGATAATAGGAGCCCTTTAAATAGGGAGTTACAAGGTACCCAAAAAGGTAATAGAATCCGATTACAATTGAATACCTAGAACACATTCCTATTACAACTCTAAACCCTAGTTTGTAGAGGCACACATTATGTCGATATCCTTCAACAATTTCATTCCAGCCATGCATTTTCCAATGAGCATTAATCAAATTGAATTGCTCAATGGATTGAATTTCAAGAAGTGGAAGGGAGACATAGAACTCAACCTAGGCATACTAGATTTTGACCATGTGTTGAGGGAGGATCCACCGGCAGAACTGACTGCTAATGCATCTAAGGAGGCCAAAGACAGGTATTCATAGTGGCATAGGCACAACAGGATGGCACTGATCTGTATGAAAAAGAGCATGACTGATGCTGTGAAGGGAGGCATTCCAGATTCTGAATTTGCAAAAGTTTATTTCAATTCCATTGCTGAGAAGTACAAAGTTTTTGACAAATCTGAAGTTAGCACCTTAATGAATGCACTGACCGGAATGAAGTTCACTGGACATGGAAGTATAAGGGAGTATATAATGAAAGGGATAGATATTGCTGGAAAATTGAAGGGCCTGAACATGAACATTGATGATCCTTTTCTGGTGCACATGTTGCTGAACTCTTTCCCAGATCAATACAGTTACTTGAAAAGCCTTTACAACACACAGAAAGAAAAATGGAGCCTAAATGAATTGATTTCCATTTGTGTGCAGGAGGAAGATGAAATGATCAAGAGGGGAAAAACAGTCAACATCAATTATGTTGCAAAGCCAAAAGTTAAGAAAATTTTTGGCAACAAGAACTTTAAGGCCAGTTCATCTAAATCTGCTGCTATGAAAAATGACGTGAATAAGAATAAGTCTCTCAAAACCAGTGGTCCAATGAAATGTTTCTTTTGCAAGAAAACAGGTCATTTCAAGAAGGATTGTGAGGGATTCAAAAACTGTTTCAACAAGAAAGGTACATTTTTATTAAAATCAGTTTTTAACTTAGAGTCACATGCATTTGTTGATGATAATTCTTGGTGGGTTGATACTGGCTCACCCATTCATATTGTTAATTCAATACAGGGATTATCAAGCATAACAATCCCAAACAAGAATGAAACAAGGGTATGCACTGCAAGTGGCCAAAGGGTGGCAGTTCAAGCTGTAGGAATTGTTAAATTAGTTTTCAAAAATCAGTTCATATTAGTACTAGAAAATGTGTATTGTATTCCTTCAATAAAGAGAAATCTAATATTTGGTTCTCAATTTGTAATGAATGATGGTTTTAGTTTCTCTAGTAATAATAAAGCTATGTATTTCTTTAAAAATGTCTTGTTTTGGTGATGCAAAATTAATCGATGGCTACTGCTGTGTTAATTGTTCTAATATTGCTGCTGTTACTCAAGTACAAAATCATGATATTTTCAACGTGTCCAAATCTTCCGGTGTTAAAAGGAAAAACCAGCAACATGTATCTTCTTTTCTTTGGCACAAAAGGCTAGGACATATTTCTAAACAAAGATTGCATGAGTTAGTCAAACAAAATATTCTTCCTGCATTGGATTTTAGTGATTTTGAAACTTGTGTGGATTGCTTGAAAGGAAAAATGACAAATTTGAGAAATTTCAGTTCCAAAAGAAGTGAATCATTGCTTGAGCTAATCTAAATAGATATTTGTGGTCCATTCTCAGTAAACACTATTTGTGGAAATTCTTACTTTGTGACTTTTATTGACGATTTTTCAAGGTATTGTTTTGTGTATCTGATTTCTGACAAGTCACAAGTTTTAGATGTTTTCAAAATTTTCAAAACTGAGGTAGAGAGACAAACTGAAAAGCTTATTAAAGTAATCAGGTCAGACAGAGGAGGGGAGTATTATGGAAAATATTCAGAGAAAGGGCAACATAAAGGACCGTTTGCTACATATTTGGAACAATGTGGCATTGTTGCTCAATATACTACTCCATAC
Organism: Rosa rugosa; assembly: GCF_958449725.1. Lineage (NCBI taxonomy): Eukaryota > Viridiplantae > Streptophyta > Magnoliopsida > Rosales > Rosaceae > Rosa > Rosa rugosa. The sequence goes on from NC_084822.1 coordinate 11,210,052, forward strand.
ACACCTCAGCAAAATGGTGTTTCTGAAAGAAGAAACAGAACTTTGATGAACATGGTTAGAAGCATGTTTTCCAGATCAGGTTTACCAAGATTTCTATGGGGAGAGGCTTTGAAAACTGCAAATTACATTTGCAATAGAACACCAAGCAAAGCAATTAAGAATACCCCATTTGAAAATTGGTGTGGCTATAAACCAAGCCTAAATCATCTACATGTTTGGGATTGCAAGGCAGAGGCAAGAGTATACAATGGAGAAAATGACAAGCTTGACTCAAAATCAATAACTTCATATTTTATTGGTTATTCAGAGAAGTCAAAAGGATTCAAATTTTACTGCCGTTCAAGAACCAACAGAATTTTTGAGACACATAGAGCAACCTTCTATGATGAAATGTTTGATCAGAATGAAGATGTAAGTGAGGGGACCAGTGTTGATCAAATGTATAACAACATGGATAATTGGTTCATTTTTCCAAAATTTGTGCCACCTGAAACACGGATGATTAGTGAAGCACTTTTACCAGCAGCACAAGGTGAAGCACTCATACCAGCAGCACAAGGTGAAGCATTCATACCAGCAGCACATGTTGAAAATCAATCTCAAGCAGTCAATTTTGGAAATCAAAATGATACAAACGATGACGTTCAGAACAGTGAAAATGCAGAAATCCCAGCAGCAGAAGCACATGAAATCTTGAGAAGATCAGAAAGATCAACAAAATCTGCAATATCCAGTGATTATCATCTATATTTGACTGCAATTAAGTTTGATTTGGGGGAAGAAAATGATCCTGTTTCATTGAAAGAAGCTATGCAATCTAATAACAGCCACAAATGGAAGTTAGCAATGGAAGATGAACTTCAAAGCACGTCACAGAATGGAGTTTGGACATTAGAAGATAGAACTGCAGATTTGAAACCAATTGGCTACAAATGGGTTTATAAAACAAAAAGGGATGCAAACGGCAAGATTGAAAGATACAAAGCTAGGCTTGTAGCAAAACGATAGAATCAGAAGGATGGTATAGATTACAACAAGACTTTTTCACCAGTCTCAACTAAAGATGCCTTCAGAGTTATAATGGCTTTGGTTGCACATTACAATCTAGAATTGCATCAGATGGATGTTACAGCATTTTTAAATGGAGACTTGCAAGAAAACATCTACATGCTTCAACCAGAAGGGTTCATTGAGGATGAAAAGAAAATCTGCAAACTCAACAAGTCCATCTATGGACTCAAGCAGGCATCCAGACAATGGTACTTAAAATTTCCTGCTGTGATTTCAGATTTTGGCTTTGAAGAAAATAAATTAGATGAGTGTGTGTACTGCAAGGTTAGTGGGAGTCATTTTATATTTCTAATTTTATATGTGGATGATAACTTATTAGCCAGCAGCAATATTGGTTGGTTGAAAGACACAAAAGAATTTTTGATGAAGAACTTTGACATGAAGGATATGGGGGAAGCTCACTATGTACTTGGAATAGAAATCAGCAGAAACATAAATCAATGCATGCTGGGATTATCACAAAAGAATTACATAGATAAGTTGCTGCTGAGATTTGGTCTAGAAAAATGCAAATCAGGAAGTGCTCCTGTTTCTAAAGGTGATAAGCTGCACAAAGGGCAATGTCCTCAGGTTCTAGAGAGAAAAACCATGGAGAATGTACCTTATGCTAGATTGGTTGGAAGTCTCATGTATGCATAGGTTTGTACTAGGCCAGATATAAGTTTTGTTGTCAATATGTTGTCCAGATATCAATCAAATGCTGAACATTGGGTTGCTAGAAAGAAAGTTTTGAGATATTTGAAATCTACCAGAGATCACATGCTGGTATACAAAAGGATTGAAGATCAAGAATTGAAAGTGGAATGTTATACAGATGCTTCATACAAACAAGACTTGGATGACTTGAAATCAACATTTGGATATATTTTCATGTTTGCTGGCGGAGCCATTTCATGGAAGACTAATAAGAAATCATTAACTGCTACTTCAACCTTTCAAGCAGAATACATTGCAATATTTGAAGCTACTGCACATGCTTTGTGGTTGAGAAATTTTATTTCAAGAATGAAAGTGGTGGATTCAATTGAAAGGCCATTGACCATTTACTGTGACAATGCAGCTGCTGTGTTCTTTTCAAAGAACAACAAAATGACTTCTGGATCTAAAAACATTGATGTTAAGTATTTCTCTGTGAGAGACAATGAAGTAGAGGTGACCAAAATAGGTACAAAAGACCAACTTGCAGATCCATTGACCAAAGCATTGCCGGTTTCTGTGTTCATCAGACATGTGGAAAATATGGGAGTTTTAGGCAGTATTGATGGTTAGTTATGTATTTCACTAAGTTACTAGTATGTATTGCAACTATTTAGTAATGCATTGTTATTAATCATCTCAGTCATTATCAAGTTCATTCATATAATTTTGAATGAAATTGTTTTATTCAAATATAGTACTGCATAATTTAGCGTGTATATACATTCAGACGTTGTTGATTTCACATCAGCAAATATGCAGTTTGAATAACTCCATCAGGATCACCAATGCTTGTGAAAGTCGATTACTACATAACAAGCATGATCACACTTGAGGTAATCCATGTAATTTTGATTACTATGATGTGATTATAAAAGACTGGCAACTTGCTAATTTGTCATTCTCTTCTATGATTCAGCTTAGTAAATCTTAATTGACAGGGTTTTGTAAAACAGATAGTATTTTTGAATTCAAGTGCACAATTAAGAAATAGGTTATTTACATGATATACATCATATAATATCTAGTTCAGTGGGAGATTGTGAGATCATACCTATTGCACACCAATAGATATGAACTAGCTATTATATTTTGTATGCATCAGTTAATGTAAATAAACCTTTTTGAATTCAAATATAAATACATTAAGCAATATTTATAAACTTATTAAGTAATCGAATTTAGTTTATATATTAGAATATTTGTTAAAGAATTTGAAATTCAAATGCGTGGTTATCCAGACAAATCTATTAGGATAGGAAGTTATTTTGACAGTTTCTTGATGGAAGGAACTGCCATGTAACTGCTGTGTTCAACAGCTTTATATATAAAGTGGAATTTGTATTTGATCCCTGCTACATAAAAACGCTCTCATTGAGTTTGTCCCATCAAGCAATAAAGAGAGATACGGTGTGTATCTAGGAGAAGATCAGATAGATAACGGCAGCAGATCACCAAATGGATAACGGCAGCAATCCACCAAGTCAGTTTTATGATTTTATTTCATAACATTGATCTAACATTTGAGATAGTATACTTGAGTTATAAGTTTATGTTTCATATTGAATCTAACAACGGTGAAAAGCCCCGGATCCAAAATCCTCCAACCACCAGCAATCATTAGATCAGTAGGCCGCCGAACAAAATTCAACCTCAAATCACGAAGCGAAACAAATTGAGAATGAGAGAAAGCTCCCAATCTCGACTTCAAGGAGAAAAACGAAAAAAACGGGACGGAGGGCCTGGACCGTCCTCAATAGCTGTGGCACCAAAGGAAGGGCCGGAATTTTTCCCAATCGGAGATGGAGGCAGGTACAGAGACGCCTAGCGATGGTCGGCTCAGAGAGAAATTTTTTTAGTCTTTTAGAATTAAATCTAATATCAATAGCAGCCGACTTGAATAACCCACAACAAGCATCAAGCAGTTGGTATTAACACTAAATAATAGAGCGATGCCAAACAAACTGTTTTAACAGCTTGTGCTCTAAGAAACCTTAAAAATGTGTAGCCCTCTATAACAATTGCACAAATGATACAACCATGGGCCAGTCAAACTCAGCATACTGGTTCAACCATGGGTCAGGGCCATTGCAAGTGGAATGGGATACAACCCATTTGAGTGTGGCCCATGAGTCCTCGTTGCAAGCGGGTATGGGCCGCTCTGGGAACAGCCCGTATTCGACCGAAATCGCAATTGCATTGGATTCATGGGCCAATAAGGTGAGGTGTTTGTGGAACATAGGAGAGAAGGCGGATTCGAGGCAAAACCCGCCGCCATGGATGTAGAAGAGGACGGGGAGTTTTTGGGTTGGGTTATGAATCTTGGGTACGAAGATCCGGGCCGAAACTTCAGGTGAAATTACAACGTCTTTGGATTGGACACCGGTAATGGAATCAGTAGAAGGTGGGATCTTTTGGGTCTTGTAAAATGTTTCAATTCGGCCATCATTGTATGCTCGGAAGAAGCGAAATTCATGATCAATTTCATTGCTAATTGACCCCATTTGAAATGAAAGTGGAAGGTGATTGCTAGTGAAGGACAATGTAGCAAAAAGATTGGCCACCCTCTGCTTTTATACAGAAATTGGTCGCCTTTTCTTGTATTCTTTAGAATACACCAATTTGTTTCTAGATAATGGTTTTCTCATTTCTGACTTTCCTTTCTCAGATTCATATGCAAATTCTATATATACCTACTTGGTTCTTTTTTCTAATTAATCCAACTTGCTTAGTTTTCTGGTAAGCATTTTATTGTAACTAATCCAACTCGTTTTGTCTTTTTGTTTGGTAAGTACTTCTAAACTAGAAGAGAATGCTACTTTAAGAATAGTTTAAACATTCTATTATGATTATGAAAAAGGGTTCATAACTTCATATGATATGTTAAACTAGAAATGCAGTAAGCTGGGCAGGTTACCTGCAGGCCCGGCCCTGAGAAATTCAAGGCCTGGGGCGAAAAATAAAATTGGGCCCTTTATATAAAAAAAAATTAAAAATATTTTATATTGATAAAAAAAATATGATACAATGGGGGGACATAAAACCAATACCCCAAAAAATAAACATTACATCACTTTATATCAATCAAATCTCATCTAAAATGATTTCGTCAACTTTTATATATTGTAAACAATTGCCCATCAATGCATACTTTGGGGCCCAAAGATCGCACTCTTGCTGTTCCTTTTCTCATATTTCTAACAGAAATACTTTTTTTTTTTTTTACTCATCTACTGCTTCAATTTGGGCCCTAGGCCGTCACCCTTCAAAACTTGGGCCCTGGGCTATTGCCCTGCCTGCCCTGGGCCAGGGCCGGGCCTGGTTACCTGCAAACATTAACAACTGGGCCAGTTTAGTTAGCACCTAGCAGTGCTAGAAGTTGTTTTATATTAGTGTGCTGAATAGATTTATTAGTTTGGTTTTTTCAATGAGTGGACTTATTAGTTTGTTGGTATCTAGTAAAAATACTTCTAATATGAATACAAGAAGTCGTTGCATCATCTATGGTTATTTCAGTATTTCTAAAAGACCAGGAGTGGAAATACCTTGGAACTGTTTATATAATTTTTATTCTGAGTTATATTACTCAACCTTTAAACTTTAAGGTAATGATAGTTGTGCAGTTATGTATTTATAAGATTGTTTGCTAATGTAGAATAGATCGTGCAGGTTAAAAGTTATACGTACTCAACTGATTTATATGTTTTAAAAAGTTCAATCCGAATTTAACATGGATGTCTTGTTTACCAAACGAGTTATATGGTAGTCGGGTCAGCAGTGTAATGAACGGGTTAAGTTTTATTTTATTTTATTTTTTAGTATGCGACAAGTGAAATTTTATGATTTTGAAGGAAAGAGGTTTAAACTTAAGATCGCATTGATAAGAAATAACATTAGATTAATTGACTAACAAGTTTCTGTAAAGAAATATAATTGTTCTAGCTTCCTTTCATTTATTAATTTGATAGAATTCAACACATTAACAAATTGACATGACTTAAACAATTAAACCCGGCTCGATCAGACCCCTCAAGGGTGTTAACCACTTATGTTTGAAAATACTGCAAGTGTGGTAAATCCATACTTAGTACATTCAAGCTCCTCCACTGGAGGAAGAACAAAACACACATCGAACTAAATTGTTTACTGGTGCTTAATGAATGAAGCAAACCTCCTAATCAAAGCCACAGCTTTCTCATAGTTGAGATCCTCTAAATGGAAGCAATGATCCTCTCCTTCATTCTCTACAATCTCCACACTCCCTTTCCACCCACTCTTCTTCAATTCCTCCACATATTTCTTCCCCACACCATTCAAATGATCCTTCTCAGCAACAAACACCAACACCCTCTCACACCCAAGCCTTCTCAGATCCTCTACGCTAGGCCTCAACCTCCTATCCTGCAACCCATTGTTATCGCCACACATGTACAGCCACATGGCATCATCATCAGTCCCACCAAAATACGGATGCACCAGAACCGCCCCGACTAATTTCACTCCGGGTAAACCCAACGACCCGACCCGAGCCGCCAGATAATGCGAAATGTTTCCTCCGGCGCTGTCCCCGGCCACAAAGACCCTGTCAAAGTCGGCGTAATTGTTCAACCAGGGCTCGGGTCCGTTTCCGTTACGATGATCCGCGACCCATCTCAGAGCGGCCCATGAATCGTCGTAGCAGGCCGGGATCGGGTGCTCCGGTGCCAGCCTGTACTCGACCGAGACGGCGATGACGTCAGCCTCGGAGGATAGAGTCCTGACGTAGTTGTGTATGTGAGGGGAGAATGCGGATTCGAAGGAGAAGCCGCCGCCGTGGACGTGGAAGAGGACGGGGAGTTTCCGGGTCGGGTCGCGGATCAAGGGGAGGAAGATGCGGGCTGAGATGGCGGGTTCGGAGGAGATGACGACGTCTTTGGATCGGACTCCGGAAATCGGGTCGTCGGAGGGTGGGATTTTATGGGTTTGGTGGAATTTCTCGACCCGGCCGGATTCGTATACCCGGAAGAAGCGGAACTCGTGAGTGACGGTGTCGTTTTTGATGGGTTGTGTCGTTTGCGATGGATGATGATTCGATGAGGCTTGGAAACGAGTGTGGAGGCGGATTTGGAAGAAGGGTCTTGTTGGCTTTAGTGGTGAGGTGGTGCGGTGGAGGAAGTGAAAGAGAGGAAGACGAAGAGATTGCATCGGAGGAGCGACTGGGTTTGCGGCTAGAGTTATTTGGATCTGTGTAATGCTGGTAGCTAAGTTACCTACGAGCTAAAAAATCGAAAAACAAAGAGACTTCTCTAAGTAAAAAGTAAAAAAAGTGCTCGTAAATCTCAAATTTCCTTTTCTGGTAACTACTGCATGGTCTTCATTAATGTTTAAACATACGAGTCTCTACGATAAATGGTGGACTACCTTTCCCAAGTTTGAATTTTAAGTTCCATTTTTCACTTTTTGATCGGTTGGTAGTTTGGTACTTATATAGATGTGCTAACTTTCTTGAGAGAAGTGAAGAAGGCTATTAGGTTTGGCGATCAGGACTTAGGAGTGGCAGTTTTCATCAGCAAACTGAATAATTTAATTTTGGGTCTGTAGTAATTTACTTGTATCAAAATTTGCAGCACCAAACTGCGTTAGTGTCGAATTGTGTCAACCTATTTAATGTAAAAGTTTAAAAGAACCGTTGGGGGTAGGAGTGAAATCCTTTGATCCTCTTTAAAAAAAAAAAAAAAAAAGTTTAAAAGAACCGTCACATTTGATTATGGGTGTCAAGTTATTTTTTAGCAACACCTGAACTTTAAATTAATAGGCCTCTATGCATAATCATGTTGGTTTGTGATAGAAATACTAAACTGGCTAACCAGAGTTTGAACACAGAATCATAATCTACATTTGGTGATAATCTTGATACAGTACAAAGATAGTTTACCGAAAATAATTAAATTTTATAAATCAAAGCATTAGTTACGTGAGAGTTTCTAATGAAGACCACTAAAATGAGGACTTCATAAAGACTTTCTAATCAACGGTTTGAGAGATCCACTTTTCGATTATATTACCCCAAATCAACTGTTAGATGTTTATGTATGCATGAATAGATCACTTATGAAAATTTTCTTCCAAATTGCTAATCGTTAAGATATCGAACTAGATCAAATCAATGAACGAACTAAATCTGTCAAACTTGAACCGTTTATGTTCATAAATGATAAATCACAATTATGAATGTCATAACGATTTTCAATTTAGTTGAAAATTTGCATAAATGATTTACCCATAAATATTCAAACATCTAACGGTTGATTTGTGACAATATGATCAAAAGGTGGGTCTCATAAGAAAATCTTCATTAAAATCTCTCCCGTTAGTTACAACTATATATTTTTTATGGTAAAAACTTCAATAAACAAACAATAGTATTATAACTGTACAACTGAAAATATATAACAACTAGTCTGTCCATCAAACTGATGACCTTTCACCAAAAGATAAGCACTATAACAGTGGACTAAATGGTACTAGTTTACTATATACTAATTCTCAACGCACTGTTCATCGGCTTATGAACAGTGCCGGCTGGAGCCGAGCCGGTAATGAACGAAAACTCCATTTTACCCCTGCGTGCTGTTTCTTGCTTCGACACCTGGGGTGTTGTTCAGTGCGTGTTGTTTCTTCCTCCGACACCTGGGTTGCTTCTCAGTGCTATCGTGTCTTTGCTACTTCACTCCACAGAGAGGGAGATAGTGAAGGAAGTGGTGCTGAGAATTGCGCATCCGCTTCTGACGACTTTTGGCAATATCAGCTGCAATCGATTTGCGGGTAATTTTAGTTATGATGTTGACGCTGCCTCTCTATCAATTCTGCATGTCATGATTGAGTGTCTGTTTTTCTTCGATTTAGGGTTTCTTTGTTGGGTTTTCTTTGGATTCACAGTTCGTCAAATTCGGTTCGGGTTGAAAGATTGGGTTTTGGTGATGAGTTAAATTTCTGGGTTTCATGTAATCTGTTTTCTCAAGCGCGCTGATAGACACGATCTTTTCTTTCTCTCTTTTCGTTTTGGTTGAGCTTTGTGTTTCTGTTGTTGATAGAGTGAAAGAGAGGGAGAGGATTGCAGAGAATAGGCTCTGCATGTTCTCTATGGGTGTGTTTTTGTGTTCTCTGATAAGAGAAGTAATCAAGAAAAACGGAGAATGAAAGAATTTGTGGTTTTTTTGAAAGAATTCTGATTTGGGGTTTTGGTTAAGGACTATTGGATTAGATGGTAGTTTACTTGATTTCATGAATTTGCTTTGTGATCTTGAAATGTTCTCTTCTGTATCTGAACATTGCTTTTGTTTTAGTCATCCGGATTGAAAAGTGGTTCTGGCACTGTCTAACAGCTAATTCATCTGGAACATCTGTAGATTTTGAAGCTTCACAGCATATTTGAGGACAGCGAAAGAGAGAAAAGAAGGAGAAGAGAGAGGGGAAAATCTTGATTAAAACTAATCAAGCCAACCAATAAAATTGTAACATTCCTGCTATAGGTAGTTCATTCTCAATTGCTTCTTTTTCTTCTACACAAATAGATTCACCAGTTATATTTACTTAACAAAACAAAATGATCTCTTATTAATTGTTTGCTTTTCTACATTTGTTTCTAGGATTATATCCAGTGCTTTCCGTGTTGAATAACCGCAGTTTCTCCCTAGAAGATTACATTTGTCATCAAAACTTGGTGAGCTTTTCATTTGGTGCAACGAATAGCAACACAGTTTAACCTAATTTCCTTGAATTCAGTATGTCCTTTTTTTAGTTTCATTTCATAGATATATCCGAACTTTATCATACTCAATTTGATAAACTACCATATAACTCATATTGTACATAAATGTCTAATAGCACAGGCAACCAGTTCATACAGCTAATCATTAGTCCACTTTCTCTTCTGTCTTAATCTGGTGTTTGAGCAATTCATAACTGATTCTCTGTTTTGTTGTCTTATCTTTCAACTGATATTAGTTTCAACTTTGATCACTACTGATAGAGATTCTAACGTTTTATAACTACTGATAAAATTGATAATATTAGCAGTTGAACATGCTATTATCATGTTGATACCTTTGATGCTCTTTTTAATAAAAATGCGAATAGATCTTAAACATGCTCCTACTTTTGCAGGTAACTAAAGACTCACACTTGGTCAGGATAAAACTAAATGTTCAATCCTTCGAATCATTACTTTCACCAATAGTACTATCTCCTACAATCGAAAACCTATGCATCCAAGCTAGCCAGCAAAATTTAGTTAGGGCTATAAATGAGTTCCAACAAAGTTTAGCTGACTGGTTTGAATGGATCGGTTCTCGACAGTGGCACATAGTAAGAATCAGTTACGCCAGAATATCAAGTAAAACCAACTGTCCACAGCTTAAGGTAAAATATTCTTGATCTCCTGATGTGACTTTCCTATATATGCTGAACTATTTATCTGATTGTGACTTTCAAGGACCACTATCAGCTTTGATGAAGCTGCACTTGCACAAATTCCTCAAGCAACCATCACAAGTTGGCACAATCCAGCAAATTAATCTAGCAGCTGCATTCACAACAACTTTTTAGCTGCTACATTCATTTGCTAAAGCCACTGCAATATTAATATTGGTTAGTCTAATTCCCTTTGAAGAACCGTAATATGTTCCTTTACCTTTTTCTCTTGATAAGAACACACTGCATTTTGTGACCAACATATTGATATTGCTGACTTTCCTTCTCTCTCAGATCTGCCTGAAGTAGCAAGAAATTTATACCTTCCGATACTATTATATTCAGGTATGTCTTCAATGCAAATATTATTCTCTTTACCTATAGTTCTAACTTTCCAGCTTCATCCTAAAATTAATTTGTTGTTCACTCTAAAGTTCTAGCTTAGCAAGATTATAGAAACTCTTAATCGATCCTTATATACACCATAAGCCTCTCGACTGTGAAATCACCTTAGATTTTCACTTTTAACTAATACTGTAAATTTAATTTATGCATAATATCAACTTTTAATTAGTTATCATGCACAATATTTTCAGTTCTCCACAAATCCTCTTTAGTTACTGCAAGGTAGCACAGAGATATCATCAATTTCAGCGATCAAAAAGATAAACTTTCCTCAAACTTTGCAATTAGCAAGGTAAATGCTATATATTCGTTCTTCCACTTTTTATTCAATTATAGCTTTCATTCAGTTTTTGTTAAAAAAGAAATTTTCAGATTGCAACTCTTTTTTTTTCATTTCAATTGTTTTCTGTAGAGTAGTACTTGCATCATTTTTCTGGGTTCAGTAAACTAGAGTTTTCAGCACAATATTATCCCATTGATATTACCATGAATCAAACAGCACAAACATACGTATGCGATAAACAGTAAATTTAACTCCAACACGAGCATTATATAACATAATCATATCTTATATAGCCAACATTGCCTTCCTTACTTATCAAAAAAAAACATTGCCTTCCTTACTTTAGCTTGAACATTTATCAAAGTTTAGTTCTTCACAGTCACACAAATTATCATTCCTTTGTGCATAGATGGAAAACTATTTTCAATATTTTCTGCCCAAAATGTTAGTATTCAATTTGCTTTACATAATAACTAAAAATTGAATTAAATTCATTTCACACTTTTTTTTTTCTTGCTCCAGATCTGTGAAACACATTGACAAAGCTAGCCATAATATTTCAGTCACAATCAAGTTATAAAACAGGTGTAGCCAATGAAATACATCTACTCCACTGCTTATATCAGTTCTTTGCCCTGATATACACTTCTTTACCTTCGTTTACTCACTGTTAAACCTGACTGCCTATGGTAGCACTAAGGTACCCTTTTATTCGTTTCTGCATGTTTATTCCAACCTTTGGTAGTTGATCAAGGATATGAACTATGTTATTTGGTGTGAGCTTCAAAAATTTGTCGCTCTCTTTTTTCCATTTTAAAATCCATCTTTTATTTTTTTGGTAGCATTTTTGAACACAATTTGTACTAAGCTTTCATTCGATCAACCAAACACATTAAGCAATAGGTTCTAAGACATTAAACGCAAGTATGACAAGCTACTAACTAGCTGATCACATATTTATACAATCCAAGACATTCTCTTCACTTCTCCAATCTTTGACCACATATATTCTTCGTATTTCAAAACCAAATCAACTACAGCAATGAATTTGCAATCATACTTCTGAATTTCTTCTTCAATTTGCTACCTTACTGTACTTTTAATTTAAAAGTCTACAATAGACAGTTAATTGAGAATGGTTGAAAACTTCACAAATTTTGTCATCTGCATTTTGCTACAGGAATATCATATGCAAAGAGTAATTTGCTCTGGATAATGTTTGTATGAAGTAATTTGCTCAATATCCTTAGAGTCATTTACATGTGCAGTAATCCGAGGTACTAGCCTTGCACAAAGTCAAAGAACATCCAGTATGATCATCTTCTGTTTGCAGTTGGACTTTGTCACCAACTCATTGATATTACATAATCAGTTATAGGCCCAGTGACACATTGTAACCCTCCACTTGAATTCATTTATTGTAATGGAAAAATTGTGCCTGACCTCAAATGGAAGTTGGTAAGGTGTACTTGAGCTCAAAACGTATGTAAAGACAGTTACACCGGAATGAGATGGAGATTCAATTAGAACATTACTTCATACAAACATTGTGCTATATAATGTTATCAAATCAACAATATTCTTATGTATAGATACAATTACTCTTCCAATAAATCCCGCAGCAAAGCGCGGGCCACTTTTCTAGTCTATAACTATTTCTTTAGTTATAAGGTAATGCAACAATCACAATCAATTAGTTGATAAAGCAATCAAATTTGTTGATCAGGTCGACAGCCTTCTCAGCAGGGGACAAGTGAAAGTCATAGGCCTCATCCTCATGCTCCACTACTTCAACACTCCCACTCCATTCACTCTTTTTAAGATCCTCAACATAACATTGACCTACATGTCTCAAATCATCTTTTTTCAGCCAAAAATATCAAACCCTCTCACACCGAGCCTTACAAAATCCTCTGGAGGCGGTTCAGCCTCCTATCATGCACCCCACCATTCTCCGAACAGATGTACAACCACATTCTGTCATCATTCTCTTCTCCGACCCACCAAAGAATGGGTGTACCATAATCATTCCCGCAGCTTTAACTCTAAGTAACCCCATAGATCCAACCCGAACCGCTAGACTGTGACATATGTTCGCTCCACCACTGTCCTCTGTTGGAAAACTTCAGTTTATAAACATGTGTTTAAAGACAGTAATTGTGTCAAACATAAAGATTGATATTTCAATTAACTTGCAATACAAGAAACACATATATTTTCAATGAACCGGTTCAAGAATGTTATTTTCAATTAACTTTCCTTCTCAAGGTGAAGTGCCATTATTCATTGAGCATCTCTAGATGCACCCTTAATCTCTCAGTTATTTGATGAGACTCAATATAGGAGAGGGTTGATGTTCTAGTAGGGATCAATGCAGGGTTGATGTTCTTTTATACTAGAAAAATAGTTAGAACTAGAAAAATAGTTAAGGAAATTCCTTCCGTCAAGTAACTTCCATATATATATATATATATATATATATATATATTTGAAGTGGTGCTAGTGCGGCTGCCCTCAAGTCTTGATTAATGAAACTGCAGAATACAAGGAGGGGACATAGAGCCTGAACCCTAGATTACAATAAGCATAAAGAGAACGTCCTGAAATAATACCAAGACTCTCCACTAAATCTATGTATTCTACCAAACACCAATTAGAAAAGAGTGCACAACTGGCTACTCCATTTGCTTTGACAAAGCGGTGACATAACGGAAAGATTACTTTATCACGAAGAAGCATCATTACAAATAGTGCACCTTTCCCACTATGTTGCCGCAAGGAAACAATTCCAGCGACACTCCATTTTATCCTGCCATTAGGAGGTTGCATCCATTTGAAAATGGTTCGCCACCTCTCTAGGCCAAACAAGGCACATTGAATGTGCATGCCGGGACTAAGCCCACATCGCCCTATTATAAGTCCCTATAGGGACTTATTGTCGGCATAATGCCACGTTTAATTAAAAATAAATAGCTATAAACCATAAAATAAAAAAAGTGTGAGACCTGAGCCCACGGGTAGAGGACGACACCAACTCTACCCGCCAGCCACCTAACCTGATAGAGCCAAGTCATGATTTGGACAACACAAACACCACCACACAGCAACCACTTCGACTGGTTTTATTCTGTGAATATCCATCACCGGACATTGAGTCCACTCTGACCCGTCCGATGATGCCGCCACAAGATCTGATTTTTTCGAACAAACGCAGAGGCGGCTCTCTAGGGTTTTTTTCTTTCTGTTTTTTTTGTAACTTCCATAGTTCCATATTCTTGTCTCATAAGGATTAATGTTGATAAACCATACTTTTTGAATTTGAATTCATAAGCAGATTTGCATTTTATAAATCTTTTCGATTACAACTGATTTATATAATCCACGTGTTAAAAATGAAGTCCTAAACATCTTATCTCATGAACTACATAACAATGTAAAACATCCGGTTCATATAGTTTTACATTCTTATTCAAGAAAAAAAATGGTTTACATTCTCCCACTGATCCCAGAGTAAACAAATTGTTTACTTAAGTGTGCACCAGGATTTCATAACCACACTGTAGCGAGTCCACTATCATATAGTTGAGTATATTATGTAGTGACTAGTGAGGTGAGTCTGCTACAATGCCTCGGCCAAGATCCCAGAGTCCCTCGAGCAACTTACCTTGCTTGCCATGGAGAAGCGATTGGCGATTGGCGATTGGCATTCTTACTTCTTAGGGTTTTGACACGAAATTAGTAGCATACAATACTAGTTAAAAGAAGTCAAAAATGATCTATCACTACACGAAATTAGTAGCATACTACCGATCGATTACAACTCGATCAAAAGTTTGAATCGATTCAAACATATATGATTTGGTTGCTAGCTAGAAGTAGATGAGCATGAAGTAGTATGTCCCCAATCTCTTATAAATTTTGTCGAGGGGAACAAAGACAGTAGTACATATATAATGCTTACAACTCTGAAATCAACCTATGAATTAATGAAAGAACACACTGTCTTCAGCAAATCCACAGCCTGCTCATCCTTTGTGTCATGCAAATGAAAGCAATGGTCCTTCCCCTTATTCTCCTTCATCTCCACACTCCCCTTCCACCCACTCTTCTTCAGCTCCTCCACATAGCTCTTCCCCACTCCGTTCAAATGATCCTTCTCCGCCACAAACACCAACACCTTCTCACACCCGAGCCGCCTCAGATCCTCCGCGGACGGCTTCAGCCTCCTATCCTGCAACCCTCCATTCTCCTTGTTCATGTAAAGCCACATCTTATCATCATCGGTCCCGCCGAAGTAGGGATGCGATAGAATCGCCCCCACCACTTTCACTCCGGGTAACCCGATGGATCCGACCCGGGACACCAGAGTATGTGTTATGTTCCCTCCCGCGCTTTCCCCGCCGATGAACACGCGGTTCAAGTCGGCGTACTCGTTTAGCCATTGATCCGACCCGGTGCCGTTCGCGTGAGCCGCGACCCATTGGAGAGCGGCCCAGGAGTCCTCGTAGCAAGCGGGTATGGGCCGGGTCGGGAAGAGTCCGTACTCGACCGAGACGGCGATGACGTCGGCGGAAGAGCAGATGCTGGAGACGTAGCCGTGGTATCTGGAGGAGAAGGCGGACTGCATGCAGAAGCCGCCGCCGTGGACGTAGAAGAGGAGGGGGAGTTTTCGGGTCGGGTCGGCGGATTTGGGGACGAAGATGCGGGCGGAGACTGGTGGGTCGGTGGAGATGGTGACGTCTTTGGAGCGGACGCCGGTGGTGAGGTCGTCGGCGGCTGGGATTTTGTCGAAGGAGGGATGGGTTCGGTGGATGGTGCCGTCTTTGTGGACGCGGAAGAAGCGGAAGACGTGTTCGACGTCGGAGTGATCGCCGGCAGCGGCCATTGAAGAAATGGTAGAGAGAGTGGTGTTGGTGGTGGGTGAGTGATAGATGGAGAATGTTTTACTGGGTTAGTGTGGTGCGGATTTATGCGGAGATTCAACTACTTGTCTTTGGTTTTGGATTGAACTAATTTTCGTGGTAGTGTCTTTCCATGAGTTTTTGACACACTTGGTGTGATATGGCAGATCGAGGAAGTGGAATGGGAATATGTGCTTTTAGCGACAGGTGGTAGAGCGGCAGAGCTTGGCTCTAGCCTGTAAGCTTCAACTATTTGTTTTGAGTTCGAGTTCGAGTTCGAGTTGGCTTGATTAAATCTTTCAAGTTCGAGTTTGAGTCGGCTCATTTCAATAATGGAATAGTGAATTAGTGATCCAATGCAAACACAAAGTCATTAGTGTGACAGAGACATGAATGGAAGATGCACAGGCTAAGATACTTGCTGATCTCAACTTGAAAATTACATGAAATGATATCCAACGAGGTTGATAAGTACCTCACTAATAGATATGTCAATCTTTTAATCGAAGGCTTTGATGTTTTACAATGGTGAAAGGCCAATTCATCTGTATATCCTACTCTTTTCAAGTTTGCAATTCCTTGCTCTACTATGTCAAGTGACAATGCATTTTAGCTTGAGCAAAATGGTCGATCCCTTTAGGAGTTCACTGACTCTTCAAAAGGTTGAGGCACTAGTTTGCACTAGTGATTGATTGAGAAACCAGAAACCAGTTCAACTCCTATCCCTCCGTCGCCTCCCCAAACCCTCTGTCGCCCACCAGAAGGACGATCTCAGCTAGCGCCGCCGTCGAATACTGTGCTCCAAGGTCCGAAACGAGGCCACCACCAATCATCAATGGAATTGCAACCGGATCCGATCGAATCCAGTGACACACCCATAAATAAGATCCGGAGAGCATCTCAACCACAAGCCCAGCCATCACCATCCACCGCGAACCCCCTACCGTGTAGATACCACCTTTAACTGAAAGAAGACTCGATTGAACCCTCTCAGCCTTCCACCCCGACCACCAGAAACATCAAGCTTCCATCTAGCCACACTCAACGGACCCCGACGAGGCTAGAGGCCTGCACCAGCGCCGTGGCGCAGCAGGACGAGAAAAAGCCAAAGAAACGATAAGAGAGGCTAGGGTTTTTAGGAGAGAGAACAGAGAGAAAACGACCTTGGGCGGTTCCCTAGAGATATTTTCGTCTCATTTATTAATTTGATAGAATTCAACACATTAACAAATTGACACGACTTAAACGATTAAACTCGACTCGATCCAACCCCTCAACATCCTTTTTTCTTTTTTTTTTCTTTTTTTTAAGATGATAAAAGGATTTCACTCTTACCCCCATGGTGACTCGAACCCAGGACTTGGATCCTAGGTACTAGGCACTCTAACCCCTCAACACCCTTAACCACTAACAACAATGTTTGAAAATACTGAAAGTGTGGTAAATCAATACTTGGAACATTCAAGCTCCTTCGTTCTCTACAATCTCCACACTCCCTTGCCACCCACTCTTCTTCAATTCCTCCACATAATTCTTACCCACACCATTCAAATGATCCTTCTCAGCAACAAACACCAACACCCTCTTACACCCAAGCCTTCTCAGATCCTTTACACTCGGTCTCAACCTCCTATCCTGCAACCCATTGTTATCGCGACACATGTACAGCCACATGGTATCATCATCAGTCCCACCAAAAATATGGATGCACCAGAACCGCCTCGACTACTTTCACTTCGGGTAAACCCAACGACACTACCCGAACCACCAGATCATGTGAAATGTTTCCTCCGACGCTGTCCCCGACGACAAAGACCCGGTCAAAGTCGGCATAATTGTTCAACTAGGGCTCGGGTCCATTTCCCTTATGATGATCCGCGACCCATTTCATCGCGACCCATGAATCGTCATAGCAGGCCAGGATCGGGTGCTCCAGTGCCAACCTGTAGTCAACCGAGATGGTGATGACGTCAGCCTCGGAGGATAGAGTCCGAACGTAGTTGTGTATGTGAGGGGAGAATGTGGATTCGAAGGAGAAGCCGCCGACGTGGACGTGGAAGAGGACAGGGAGTTTCCGGGGATTTTATGGGTTTGGTGGAATTTCTCGACCCAGCTGGATCGATTCGTATACACGGAAGAAGTGGAACTCGTGAGTGACAGTGTCGTTTTTGATGGGTTGTGTCATTTGCGATGGATGATGATTAGATGAGGCTTGGGAACGAGTGTGGAGGCGGATTTGGAAGAAGGGTCTTGTAGGGCTTAGTGGTGAAGTGGTGTGGTGATGGAAGTGAAAGAGAGGAAGACGAAGAGATTGCATCGGAGGAGCTACAGGGTTTGCGGCTAGGGTTCTTAGATCTGTGTAATGCTGGTAGTTAATAAGTGATGAAAGAATATCACAAATGGTCATTCAACTTTTATCTGTTCGACACTTTGATCACTCATTTTTTAAATATATCACTTTAGTCACTCAACTTTAACTTTGTTATTCACTTTAATCACTCCATTAATTTTTTTCATTAAAAAAAACTTTATTTGCCACAATATCAAGGATATTTTCATCCAACCAATTGTGAAAATTTGAAAGTCTAAATTGGAATGTTTGGGAGAAGTGATTAAAGTGAGACAAAATGCATATTCGGTGACTAAAGTGATTGACAGAGTAATAGGTTGAGCGACTAAAGTGATATATTTGAAAATTGAGTGACCAAAGTGTCGAATGAGTCATAATTGAGTGACCATTTGTGAAATTCTCCCCTAGGTGATAGGAAAGCTGAAAACAAAGAGAGTTTTCTAAGTAAATAGTAAAAAAAATATGCTCGTAAATCTCCAGGTTCTGCAATCTGCAGGTCCTTTTCCTTTTCTGGTAACTTTTGCATGGTCTTCATTAATGTTTTAACATTTGAGTCTGTATGATAAATTGGTGGACTACCTTTCCCAACTCCCAAGTTTGAATTTTAAGTTCCATTTTTTCCTTTTTGATCGGTTGGTACTTATATAGATGTGCTAACTTTCTTGTGAGAAGTGAAGAAGGCTATTAGGTTGGTGATCAGGACTTAGGAGTGGCAGTTTTCATCAGCAAATTGAATAATTTAATTTTGGGTTTGTAGTAATTTACTTATATCAAAAATTTGCAGCACCAAACTGTGTTAGTGTTGAATTGTGTCAACCTATTTAATGTAAAAATTTAAAAGAACCGTCACATTTGATTATGGATGTCAAGTTATTTTTTAGCAACACCTGAACTTTAAATTAATAGGCCTCTATGTATAATCATGTTGGTTTGTGATGGAAATACTAAACTGGCTAACCAGAGTTTGAACACAATCATAAAAAAATTTAGAATATCAAAAATTACATTTGGTGATAATCTTGATACTGTACAGAGATATTTTACTAAAAAAAAATTAAATTTTTATAAATCAAAGCATTAGTTACGAGAGAGCTTGTAATGAGGACCACTAAAATGAGGACTTCATAAAGACTTTCTAATCAACGGTTTGAGAGATTTACTTTTCGATTACATTACCCCAAATCAACTGTTAGATGTTTATGCATGCACAGGCCCGGCCCTGGCCCAGGAAAGTCGCGCATCTGACATCGTTTCTCTTCGGCAAAATCTCTCTTTAACTCTTCATCTTCTAATTCTTCTCTTCTTCCTCTCAATTCACAGCTCCCAAGTCTCATTAATCATGGAGGAAATCGAGCAATATACCCGTTACCAATTTATGGAGAAGACAATTCATCTTCTCCATAATCTCTCTATAAATAGGCTAGCAATTCCTCAATCTAAATCTCAGTCTCTCTCTGACTCTCTCTCAGTCTCAATCTTCGTCTCTCAACCTCTCAATCTCGTTGTTTTACTTGTTCACAAATCACAAATCTTGGGCTTTGTTTCTTATACTTGGAACTGGAAGCTAACCATAGCTCTTTCCAATTTTTTATCTATATAATTGGTGTATGTTACTTCCTGGGACGAATTTGTCAAGCGATCCGTGCAGTTGTTCTTGTTCCGCAACGATCCTGATTCGGTAATACCTCACTCTCCGATTTTCACTTCTTGTTCTTTTTTTTCTTGTTTGGTTGCTTAGGAAATTGAAGATGAGGATTGGAATGGTGCAGTTCTTGATTGCTTTTATGTGTGTGTTTGATTCAATGTCTAACTTCCTTTGTTTTCCAGAATTCCAGTTTAGTGCTTTATCAGACCAATTGTATCACTCACCCAGACCACCACAATGATGTGAGAAGGAAAGTCGTAAATCAAGTGATTCAGGTTAGAAATATGATACTATTTTGTTTAACTGAACTTTAGCAATGGAATTTTGTGCACCGGCTATGGGTTTTGATTTTTCTTTTCAATTGTTTACAGCATTGTGGTGTCATTGGTGTGAAACTGGGAACAAAGTCAAGGACTCAAGGAGGGCGGTTTGCGTAGACAACGTATTAGATTTCTCACATCCAGGTTCTATTGTTCGATTGATATTTGTCCTTTTGTTTTTTATTAGAGTAATGTTTCCTAAGAAATATGCTTCTGGTAGTGAAAAAAGAAAAAGAAAAAAACAGCAAGAAGATTTTATAAGCTCCCAAAGAGGTTCTTTAGATAAGTTTTTTAAGAAAAGAGGTGTTTATTCGGATAATCAAGGTGAAAATGAGGTAACTGAAGGAGTTCAAGATATAGGTGAGAACGAAAATGAGGTAGCGGAAAGAGTTGAAGATATAGGTGAAAATGAAAATGAGGTAGCCGAAGGAGTTGAAGATATAGGTGAACATGAAATTGATCAAACAAAAAATATGGAAAAAACAAATGTGCTTGAAAGTGAGAATATTGAAATAAATCGTGTGAGTGAACCTTTAGAATGTACAATGCCTTTGAATATATATGATCTTAGAGTTTGGGATAGTTTAGATGGAAAAATGAGAGATCTGCTTGTTGAAAAAGGTCCTATTAGAGAAACCAATATTGTTTTTCCTAAGGATAATCTAAATAGGGGGTCCTCTTTGGATTATTTTTCTCAAAAGATGAGTAATGGTGAACTTTCCGATAGAAAATGGTTGGTTTACTCAAAAGATTTGGATAAAGTATTTTGTTTTTGTTGTAAAGTTGTAAGAAAAGCTCATTCTAGGAGTCAATTAGCAAATGAAGGAATTAATGATTGGAAACATTTGGGGGATAAGCTTAAACAACATGAAAAGAGTCGTGAACACCTCTCTAACCTTAGAGCTTGGAATGAGCTACGAGTGAGATTGAGCACAAATCAAACAATTGATAAAGAATTACAAGAGCAATCAAGAAAGATACAGAGCATTGGAAAGAAGTCATGGTTAGGGTAATTAGTGTTATTAAACGTCTTGCTATGAATAATATAGCCTTTCCTGGAACAAATGAAAAAATCTATGAGGATTCAAATGGAAATTTCTTAGGCTTTCTTGAATCAATAGGAGAGTTTGATCCAATAATGAAGCATCATTTTCGACTCATTCAAAATAAAAATATTCATTATCATTATCTTAGTCATAAAATACAAAATGAATTGATAGCTATGTTGGCATCAAGTGTCAAGAGTGCGATTATAAAGAAGATTAAAGAGGCTAAATATTTTTATGTGATTCTTGATTGCACCCCTGATGCTAGTCACAAAGAGCAAATGACTTTGATAATAAGATGTGTAGATGTTGCAAGTTGCCCAATAAAAGTAGAAGAGTATTTTTTGGAGTTTTTAAATGTGGAAGATACATCGGGTTTGGGTCTTTTTAATGAACTACAAGCTGCTCTAAGCTCTCTTGATTTAGATATTGATGATGTGAGGGGACAAGGTTATGATAATGGTTCCAATATGAGAGGAAAACACCAAGGTGTTCAGAAAAGGTTACTTGACATAAATCCTAGAGCTTTTTATATGCCATGCGGTTGTCACTCTCTTAATTTAGTTCTTTGTGATATGGCAAACTCTTGTCTAAAAGGAAAATCTTTTTTTGGAGCATGTCAGGCCATTTACAATGTGTTTGCTAATTCAACAAAGCGATGGAACGTTTTACTTGAATATGTAGATGAATTAACTTTGAAATCTTTGTCGGCTACACGGTGGGAAAGTCGTATTGAAAGTGTGAAAGCAATAAAAAGTCAATTTCCCAAAATAAAAGAAGCTTTAATCAAACTTGCTGAAGTTGGTGATGCATATGATAATCATTTGAGTTGGGAAGTTGGGAAATTATTAGATGGTGAATTTTCAAGTTTTGATTTCATTTTAAGTTTGGTTATATAGCATGATATTTTGCACAAAATAAACATGGTAAGCAAAAATTTGCAGGCTGGAGATATGATTCTTGATGTTGCTATTAAAAGTTTAAAAGGGTTGATATCATTTTTTGAAAAATATAGAGAAGATGGATTTAATTATGCTATAATTGATGCTAAAGAAATTGCAAATGAAATGGGAATTGAGTCTGTATTTCCTGTGAAGCGTAGGGTTATAAGAAAGAGACATTTTGATGAGATTCCTGATACAGACAGAGAACAACAATCAGCTCAAGAAGATTTTAGAACTGATTACTTTCTTGTCTTAGTTGATATGGCTCTTTCTCAATTGAAGAGTAGATTTGAACAAATGGAAAGTTTTGAATATGTATTTGGCTTCTTATTTGATGCATCACGGTTGGTTTCATTAGATGATGAAGAACTGAAAAATTGTTGTTTGAAACTTGAACTTACTTTGAAACATGGTGAGGTGTCTGATATTGATGCAAAATATTTGCTTTCTGAGTTACAAATATTGCAGGAAATGCTACCAAATGAAGCATATGAAACAGGAAAACCATGGAATTCCATTAAAATTATGGAGTTTGCAAAAAAAAAAGGATATGTTTCCAAATATTTTGGTTGCTTATAGGATTTTATTGACTGTACCTGTTACAGTAGCATCTGCGGAAAGAAGTTTTTCAAAATTAAAGTTATTAAAATCTTATTTGCGGACAACGATGACTCAAGATAGGTTGAATGGTTTAGCAATCTTGAGTATTGAAAAGAATATGTTGAAAAATGTTGAGGTTGAGCACATAATTGATGACTTTGCATCTAAAAATGCAAGAAGAAGTCATTTTAGATGAGATTTGATTGATATAAAGTGATGTAATCTTTATTTTTCGGGGTATTGGTCTTACGTCCCCACCGTTGTATCATAATTTTTTTCATCAATATGAAACATTAAATTTTTTTTTATATATAAAAGGCCCAATTTTATTCTTCGCCCCGAGCCTTGAATTTCCCAAGGCCGGGCCTGTGCATGCATGAGTAGATCACTTATAAAATTTTCTTCCTAATTGCTAATCGTTAAGATACGGAACTAGATGATCAAATCAATGAACGAACTAAATCTGTCAAAGTTGAACCGTTTATGTTCATAAATGATAAATCACGATTATAAATGTTATAACGATTTTCAATTTGGTTGAAAATATGCACAAATGATCTACACATGAATATCTAAATATTTAACGGTTGATTTGTGGAAATGTGATCAAAAAGTGAGTTTAACAAGAAAATCCTCATTAATAGCTCTCCCGTTAGTTACAACTATTATTTTTTATGGTAAAAACTTTAATAAACAAACGATAATATTATAACTTTACAACTAAAAATATATAACAACTAGTTCGTAGATTGTTTCATTGAAAAATAAGCGCTATAACAGTGGACTAAATGGTACTAGACTATAACTATTTCTTTGGTTCTAAGGTAATACAACAATCACTATCAATTGGTTGATAAAGCAATCAAATTTGTTGATCAGGTCGACAACCTTCTCAGCATCGGGACAAGTGAAAGTCATGGGCCTCATCCTCATGCTCCACTACTTCAGGGAAATTATTAGGTGGTCCTGGACTATAGTACACATGGTGGTCAGGATTAATGGTATTGGCTCATACGATTGGTGTTTGTTTCTTATTGGTCTTTTAATTTAATTTATCATTTATTTTTTCACCCCTGCATGGTCCCACGAAATTCGAGTGATGTTATTGGCTTGGACCACCACATGGCAGTGCCACGTGGTAGTCTGGAACCATAGAATAATTCCTCACTACTTCAACACTCTCACTCCATTCACTCATTTTAAGATCCTCAACATAACATTGACCTAAATGTCTCAAATCATCTTTTTCAGCCAAAACTATCAATACCCTCTCACACCGAACCTTGCAAAATCCTCTAGAGGCGGTTCAGCCTCCTATCCTGCACCCCGCCATTGTCCGGACACATGTACAACCACATTTTGTCATCCTTCTTCGACCCACCAAAGAATGGGTGTTGTTTGGCTCGGAAACCAGTCTGGTTAGCAATTTGAGTTGCGTGAGCGTGCCAACACAGTGCGGTGTAGTTGTGGGGGCGTCCATTGACCTGACTTCTTAACCAAACACTGTGGACGAGGAGAGCACCAACCTCGTCACCAGGTTCTTTTCTATGCCTTTCTGAAAAGGACTTTTGCCTTACAGGTAAGGACTTGTGGTGTGATCTCTTGCGTCACCGAGTCAATACTTAATGTTGTAGGTTAAGCAGAGCAATCATTGGGAAGTAGGAGAAAGCACGGGTTTTGCTAAAGTGTGACTTTAGGTTCGCTGGGTTGCGAGGGCGTTATCCTTGCTTCACTGGGTTGCGAGGGCGTTATCCTTGCTTCGCTGGTTTCAACTAGGTTGGAGGTAGGTTTGCTCCGGAGAGACTTTGATAATCTGTGCGATTAGTTGATTGAAGAGCTGTGTGTTGTTTACCCTTGAAACCTAGTATTTATACCTAGGGTTTCGGCTGCTCCTTGCCGTAGAAAGATTATTGATTGAAGATTCCTAATCAGTCTCTGCTACTTGAATACTATGAGGACTCGTTTTCCTTATGGACTCTGGAATGGGCGAAGCTGTAACTCGAAACCAACTAGACTTATTTTTGGGTCGCAAGTATCGGCCCGCTATGCTCAACCCTCTTAAAGGATATTGCCAAAAATACTTTTGGGCTCAAACAGGTGTACCATAATCATTCCCGCAACTTTAACTCTAAGTAACCCTATAGATCCAACCCGAACCGCTAGATTGTGACATATGTTAGCTCTGCCACTGTTCCCTGTTGGAAAACTTACAGTTTATGAACATGTGTTTAAACACAGTAAAGTATTAAATATTGATATTTCAATTAACTTGTAATACAAGAAACACATATATATTCTATGAACCAGTTCTTGAATTAGAAGGGATAAGGAAATCTAACAAGGTGCAGTGCCATTATCCATTGAGCTTCTCCTAGATGCACCGTTAGTCTCTCAGTTATTTGATGGGACAAAATATATGAGAGGATTGATGTTCTAGTAGGGATCAATGCAAGCGTTTCAATCATTTTATACAAAAAAAAACAAAACAAAACAGTTAAGACAGTTCATTCCCTCAAGAAACTATCAAGTAATAACTTACAAATTCTTGTCTCATAAGGATTAAAATTGATAACCATACTTTCTGAATTTGAATTCATAAGCAGATTTGCATTTTAGAAATCTTTTCAATTACAACTGATTTATATAATTCACGTGTTAAAAATGAAATCCTAAAAACATCTTATCTCATGAACTGTATAACAATGTAAAATATCTAGTTCATAAAGTTTTACATTCTCCCACTAATTAAATTAGATATTTCACAGAATCATTTTGATGTAAACAAGCTGTTTACTTAAGTTTGCACCAGGATTCCATGACCACATTATATAGTGAGTCTACTACAATATAGTTGTGTATATTATGCAGTGAGTCTACTACAATGCCTCGGCCAAGATCCCACAGTCCCTCGAGCAACTTACCTTGCTTGCCATGGAGAAGCGATTGGCATTCTTAGGGTTTTAACACGAAATTAGTAGCATACAATACCAGTTAAAAGAAGTCAAAAATGATCTATCACTACTCGAATTTAAGTTCTCCATGAATAAACATAAGTTCAAGTTACCGATCGATTACAACTCGATCTGAAGTTTGAATCGATTCAAACATGCTTTGGATGCTAAAAGTAGATGAGCATGAAGAAGTAGTATGTCCCTAATCTCTTATAAATCCTTCTTATTTTGTCAGGGGGAAGAAAGACAGTAGTACATATATAATGCTTACAACTCTGAAATCAACCTATGAATTAATGAAAGAACATACTGTCTTCAACAAATCCACAGCCTGTTCATCCTTGGTTTCTCGCAAATGAAAGCAATGGTCCTTCCCTTTATTCTCCTTCATCTCCACACTCCCTTTCCACCCACTCTTCTTCAGCTCCTCCACGTAGCTCCTCCCCACTCTGTTCAAATGGTCCTTCTCCGCCACAAACACCAACACCTTCTCACACCCGAGCCGCCCCAGATCCTCCGCGGCCGGCTTCAACCTCCTATCCTGCAACCCTTCATTCTCCTTGTTTATATACAGCCACATCTTATCATCGTCGGTCCCGCCGAAGTAGGGATGCGCCAGAATCGCCCCAACCACTTTCACTCCGGGTAACCCGACCGACCCGACCAGGGACACCAGAGTGTGTGTTATGTTCCCTCCCGCGCTGTCCCCGGCGATGAACACGCGGTTCAAGTCGGCGTACTCGTTCAGCCATTGATCCGACCCGGTTCCGTTAGCGTGAGCCGCGACCCATTGGAGAGCGGCCCAGGAGTCCTCGTAGCAAGCGGGTATGGGCCGGGTCGGGAAGAGTCCGTACTCGACCGAGACGGCAATGACGTCGGCGGAAGAGCAGATGGTGGAGACGTAGCCGTGGTAGGTGGAGGAGAAGGCGGACTGCATGCAGAAGCCGCCGCCGTGGACGTAGAAGAGGAGGGGGAGCTTTCGGGCCGGGTCGGCGGATTTGGGGACGAAGATGCGGGCTGAGACTGGTGGGTCGGTGGAGATGGTGACGTCTTTGGATCGGACGCCGGTGGTGAGGTCGTCGACGGCTGGGATTTTGTCGAAGGAGGGATGGGTTCGGTGGATGGTGCCGTCTTTGTGGACGCGGAAGAAGCGGAAGACGTGTTCGACGTCGGAGTGATCGCCGGCGGCGGCCATGGCAGAAATCTTAGAGAGAGTGGTGTTGGTGGTGGGTGAGGGATTGGTTGAGAATGTTTTACTGGGTTATTTTTTTTTTTGGCAAGAATGTTTTACTGGGTTAGTGTGGTGTGGATTTATGCGGAGCAGTAGATTCAACGACTCGTCTTTGGTGGTTTTGATTCAACTAATTTTCTTGGTACTGAACTAGCTGTCTTTCTATGAGTTTTTGACACTCGAAATGTAAGTTGTGATATGGCAGATTGAAGTGGAATGGGAATATGTGGTTTTAGCGACAGGGTGGTAGAGCGGCAGAGCTTGGCTCTAGCCTCTATTTGTTTTGAGTTTGAGTTCGATGTGGCTTGATTTAATCTTTTCAAGCTCGAGTTTGAGTAGGCTCATTTCAATAATGGAATAGTGATCCAATGCAAACACAATCACACATTCACACTTGTGACAAGGGCATGATTAGAAGATGGACGAGCTGAGATACTTGCTGATCTCATGTAAAAAACAAGACTTGAAAATGAACTTTCATGAAATGATATCCAATGAGGTTGACAAGTACCTCGCTGATGGATATGCCGATCTTTTAATTAAAGGCTTTGATGTTTCACAACGGTGGAGAGTCAATTCATCTGCATATCCTATTCTTTCGAAGCTTGCAAAAGACATTTTTGCAACTCCTTGCTCTACTGTGGCAAGTGATCGAGAATACATTTTAGCTTGAGAAAAAGGGTTGATCCCTTTAGGAGTTCACTGACTCCCCAAATAGTTGAGGCACTAGTCTGCACTAGTGATTGGTTGAGTGTTGAGCAACCTAATTTCTACTCAGAACCAACAAAGGAGGAGATGTCCTTGTATCGTAATCTAGAAGAAACTTCAGAAAGGTAATAATATGAGAAAGGTAATAATATGAAAAATATTACCTTACTTGCATATTTTTATATTTTCATTAACTTATTACTATATTAACACTGTTTTTTATTTTGAAAAATATTATCGCTAATGTTCAACATTTGCGTCCCTTGAAACTTTATGAAGTTGTGTGGCTTTCTTAGAAAGATATGTTTAGGCTTGCTAGTCTGACTTGTGTTATAAGTAACCAATAACGACTCAGAATTGTATAAATTATTTGTAACAATTTCTCTTCTATTTAATGAATTTCATTTTAATATTAAGCAAGAAAAGAAAAAAACTTCAACAAGTTTCCAACTTGTGCTCTCTTGAGTGAGGGTTAAGACTTGTTTAGTTTGAACTTGATTTTGAAATCCGTCACTTGAAGTCCTAAGAAAAATTCAAAATCTAATACGTTATAAAAATTGATTGTGTCTTTTGATAGAAATGAACTGAAAAATTTAGCTGAGTGTACTGATGCAGACATTACAACTTAAAGTGAAAAATGAGAAATATCATACTCAACTTACAAAATCAAGGGAAGACGAATTATGTAATTTCGTTTAGTTACATAATTTAAAAGAAGAAGTCCAAAGAGACAAACTTGATCAACATTTTCCCAATGAGTCTTAATTTGCTCCAACATGTTCAATACAATTTTGACTACTCTGCTTGATTGATGAAGGAGACCAACCTATTCATCAAATCCACAGCTTTCTCAGATTCAGGCTTCATCAGATGGAAGACATGCCTCTCCTCCTCATGCTCTACAATCTCCACCGTCCCTTTCCACCCACTTCCCTTCAAAGCCTCAACATAACAAGTCCCTCTCTCCCTCAAATGGTCTTTCCCGGCCACAAACACCAAAACCCTCTCACAGTCTAGCTTTCTCAGATCCTCTACGGCCGGTTTCAGCCTCGGATCATCCAACCCGCCATTCTCCGGACACATGTACAACCACATTTTATCATCTTCCGTACCACCAAAGTAAGGATGCACCAAAGCGACTCCTACTATCCTCACTCCCGGTAACCCAGTTGACCCGACCCGAGATGTCATGTTGTGGGAAATATTCGCCCCGGCACTGTCACCCGCGAAAAAGACCCTACCCAAATCTGCATGGCAGTTCAGCCATGGATCAGGGCCATCCCCATTTGCATGGGAAGCCACCCATTTGAGTACAGCCCACGAGTCGTCGTAGCATGCGGGTATTGGGTGCTCCGGGGCAAGCCGGTAGTCGACGGAGACGGCGATGACGTTGGCTTTGGCGACAAGGGAGGACACGTATTTGTGGTAACCCGAGTGGAAAGCGGAGGCTATTGAGAACCCGCCACCGTGAATGTAAACCACGAGAGGGAGCTTCTTTTCCGGGTTGTTGGGTATTCGGGGCATGAAAACCCGGGCCGAGACAACCGGTTCGGAGGAGATGACGACATCTTTAGACCGGACACTGGAGCTCGGGTCATCACAGGGAGGATGTTTCTCAGAAGGCATGAACCTCTCTACACGACCATCTTTGTAAACTTTGAAGAAGGGGAAGAATTGATGGGCTACATCATCAGTGATGATCGGTGATGGTGGGGGTTCCATTTTCATGTGCAAGTTACCCAAGGGAAAAGCTAGCTTTGTATACACATATAAAGCCCCTACCTAATTTATGTGGCTTAAAGACTTGAAGAAAAAATCTCTGCCCACCTAAATGTTGGTAAGCTTGTTGAAAACTTGAAATACAGATGAGAATCTTGCAATAATGGATAAACCAACCACAAGTCTTCAAAAGTACTTTACGAATTGCAAGTACACAAGTCACATGCAAAGACCTGTAGAATATGGAAAACCAATAATACGATAAATACATTTGAGGATAGGAAGGTAGATAAATATGAAATGAAGAAGGTGGTTTAGTCTACTGATCGAACGTAGTTCCTATACTCTCTTTTTTCCCGCTAAAGAAGTAATGTCGAATTAATCTTTCGCCATATATGTGTTCAACCACGCATTAAGTCAATTTTATCCATCTTTTCTTCATCTTGTTACACTTTTTTTTTTTTTTTTCTCAAAAGATGATCAAAGGGTTTCACTCCTGCTCCCATTATGACTTGAACCCATGACTTGGTACATAGGTAGTGGGTGCTCTAACCACTTAACTAACACCACTTCGTCTTGTTACATTGATAAGAAATACCTTTGTCTAATCTATTTGTCTCTTGCATCAGAGTTTTTGATCTTCTTGTATAATTCACCAAGTAATTTTGAATGCATTTTCATTTAATTTTTGTTTTTAAAATCTGTCATGAACGAGAAAATGAAAAGTGGGAAATGAGATTTGAAATTCAAAATAAATAATAAGAATATTGTGTTTCTATTATTATTAAGCTTTTGAGAGAGATAAATAATATATTTTTTTTCTCAATAATTTATTGTCTATAACACTCATTTTATATGACACATTTTTTTTTGAACCAAACAACAATTTCATTCATACTCAAGCCAGAATGGCACGGATACATACATTCCCTTGCCCTACCATGGACAAATTTAGGACGTGATATGCTAGCACCACTTATTATACAACCAGTGCTCACTTATTCAAAAGCTAGCCTAAGAACTATGAAAACTAGTGCATAGTAATCAGGCAAAGTCTAGAAAGTAAATAGACAAGCTAGTATAGCCTATGATCAACAAGAGTATAATTAGTTGAAACAATCCTCTGAGGTCCCAAATACGAAATCCTAAAGTACCCGGGCTCATCATCTTAGGCCACAATAGGGCCCAAATCCAACAAGCATTTCCACCTGCTTTGGACACCCCAAGCACATCAGAAGGCCCCTGTTCTGATTTGGGCCACCCAAATGATATGGACACCCAATTGCCAGAGCGTTGCATCTCTGATTTGGGCCGTCGAATCCTTTTGGGTTTCCACTATGATCTGGGCACCCAACTTGCTGCACCCTTGCCAAACGCAACAGACACCGCCATCTTCTCACCTTCGGTCACCTTGCCGGCATGCTCTAAAGTCACCAAGGCCTGCCTTTCTTCCATCAATGCATCTGCAAAACGACGCACGAAGACTATCTCTGCCACTCCCACAGATTGGAGCGCAAAGATTCGCGCCGCCATTAATTGGATCCGGGTCCCGGCCCCCACATCTGCAATCGGAAGTGCAGCGAGCCATGATGCTCTGTTTTGGTCACCATAAGCAAGCGATCTGCCAAGGGTTTATCAGAAGACCGTCAAGCCCAGACCATCGAGTTTTCCAGTCATTAGGAGGTTTGAGTCGCCCTCTCCTCGGTCGGATCCTTATCCCATAATTCCAAGCCCTCCTATTTTCGATCTGGCCCAGATCGAGTCGGTGAGAGATTCCAGGTAAAGCCACCAGTAGTTGGCTTTTATGGGTTGTCATCGAGAGACATCGATGTTGGAGGGATGTGGGCCAACAACCTGATGTGGAGAAAGAACCTCCACTTAGAGAGGAGACCGGCGCCGATCTCCACAATTAGAGCACCGCACAGAGGCTGCTAGGTTTCGGGAGCATAACTCCTTTTTTCTTATTAAAAAGTTAATCCGTTTTATATGAGGACACATAGGTCATTTAATAATAATAAAAATGAGGGAGCTTTAGTGAGCATATTAGGAGTCAATAAAACTTTTTGCTGATGATGATGATGATATAATACTCTAAATAATGTCAAATTTTTAAGGACTAAATTCCGTTTACTCATTCCAATTTTGGGTCAAACATAAGTTTGGTCTATGATTTTTTTTAA
Organism: Rosa rugosa; assembly: GCF_958449725.1. Classification (NCBI taxonomy): domain Eukaryota; kingdom Viridiplantae; phylum Streptophyta; class Magnoliopsida; order Rosales; family Rosaceae; genus Rosa; species Rosa rugosa. The sequence goes on from NC_084822.1 coordinate 11,241,553, forward strand.
TCACGATCATCCCTGGACTTTTAATTTTCATCATCTACGTCCAAATCTCAAATTTACTCAAATCGTGACGTCACAAGCTGACTTGTCACCACTTTTCAACCTTTAACCCTCACTTTGGATGAATTTCCTATACTAACCCTTGATGTCACTCCCAGACCTCTCTTTCTCTCCTCTCTTTTTCTCACCTCGTTGATGGCATGGTTATCAGACCATCACCAATCGCCACGGAGCCGATCGACTTAGCCTGCTCCATGGACTCGCTCCCTTCGAACCCGACCTTAAACCTTAAAAACTGAAACACTCCAACCGAAGTTGAAGCTGATATGTAGAGTAGGGAGAGACGTCCAATCTTGAGCCCTCCAAGGAGGACGATCGCCGGAATCAGAAGCGATTTTGCGTAGATCGGTGGGAAGTTGAAGGCTAGGATCTCGAAGCTTTCGACCAACATAGCGGTTTCATATTTCAACATATTTCCTCCCAAACACATCCTAGTCTTCCCCTACCTTGCAAAACGCAAACCCAAAGTCAAAACACCCAGAAAATTTCTCTCCAATGAAAGACCCACGATACCCATTTCCTTCCCTACCATAAATACAATCATCACTAGATTAGCAATTTCAAATCACAGTTAAGAAACCCAAGAATCACATCAAAATAAAAATAAGAGCATTACATGGTGGCAACACCTAGTTGGCTAAGTTCGTCATGTCGATCTCGTCGAAACCGTCTGGGAAGGAGTTGAAGAATTCAAGGTCGGCGAGCTTATTCTTTATGATGGCGCATCGCTGTCAAAGATATCGAGTGCGTCGATGTCGTCTACATCCATGGCCATGGTGGAACCTTGGTCGTTCATGTCGTCGGAGAAGTCCATCTCTGTTGTTGGCCTTATTGATAAGCTATTTCAATCCACCTAAATGGATGCACAAAAAGGCCTATAACTTGACCCTACAAGAATGTCAAAAGTAGTATGGGTAGTTAGGGATTGTTCCCGCAAGAGATTGTGGTATAATCACTAATCTAAGACTCAAAACAAAATAAAACCTAAATTGTCCAGTTAGAAAGATCTGACTAGCAGAACGACTCTAAACTATTTTAAATGTCACGAAAATTTATAGACAGACTCTAGACACAACAAACTAACTATTGTCAAACTTTGGCGATTTTTGAAGAAGTAATGATCAACGAAATAATTAAATAAAAACGAAATACTAAATGACTCTGAAAATAATAAAAAGGGGTTTGATTCAGGGTTTTGAAAATCAAAGTGTAAACAAGTTAGGGGATTTGCATCCACCACCAATCAATCATGCAAACTATTCATGTTCAACCTAATTACATTTATTTATGGATGAAGAGGCTCAAGTTAAACCAACACCTGAATTAACCTATTATTTTTCCTTACTTGTATTCTAGGTAAGAGACGCTCTATACCTAACCTATTTTCTAAAATGCAATCTAGGTTGACGCAACTCTTTAACATAAAGAAATTATTATGCAATAGAAAAACGAGATATCACAAAGCATCTCAAGTACTTCACGTCTCAATAACCTAAGGATAGGACCTAATCATTTTCCTTATAGACAATTTACTACTCTAGAACTTTCAAAGGAAGCCTCGTAACAAGGCACAAGCAATGATCATTCTTAGCAATAGAACCCTAAACATGCAATCTAAGTTGCGCACCAAAGAAAATATGCAAAGAACTCATCGATGTAGAAATAGAAATTAGGTTCTCATCCAATAGGTAAACAAAACTAATGGAAAGTCATAACTAGTTTACAATCATGATTTAGGGCTTCAACGGCCCCTAACTAAAGAGTTAGTTGTTCCTGGAAAGAAAAACAAAATAAAATAGACTAAAGAAAGGGGAAGAGGTTGCCAGAAAGGAGAAAAGAAATCTTTTTTCATATTTGCGCAGTCCTTTTATATTGCTCATTGAGTCCTCTTTGATTCCTTTTTGGATTAAGATTCCTTGAATTGTAGAGAAAACCAACTTCTTGATTCTCTATTTGATTTAGGATTCTCCACATCATCTTTTCAATAAAAGTTTGCCATGTCATCAATGCGATAAATGTGAATATCCTGCATATTTGTTGCGTCACTTTCATAGATCGGGCTCCTCGATCCATCAAGGTCTCTTGCATGGGTCAGGACTTCAAGCTTTTTCTTTATTTGCGCATCTTTCCTCCATATTATCTTCGTTTCTCATATTTGCTCTGAAAAACCTAATAAACACAAAACTAAATAAATAAATAAATAAAGAGAATATAGAATAAATAACAAAGATTAATATAGGGATTTACCATATAAAAGTCGCATAAAATGCTCCTATCACTCATCATTGTCGTAGCAGATCTTCTCTGTCTCGTTAAAGCACCAAGAATTGGGCTCTGGAATTGGGCCTGGAGCACCGAATCATCGTCTTGTCCCCCAAATCAAGGTGAAGGTGGAGGATGAGGGAGAGAGTCTCGTTGATGAGGTCGAGCAGGGTTTAGAGTGGGGCGGCGGTGGCGATGCTTTGTATTGGGGTCATCAGTCAAAAATGGAGTGTCACGCGCCGATTTTTAAACATAATTAAAAATCAATATAATCCCAGAATTATACATGCGTGATGGTTCAGCCATCAATACAAAATACCTGAAAAGTTTTTCCTTTTAAACCAAATTTATACTGATGCCATGAACCCACTATGTCAATACAGACTGGCTTCGCAGAGTTATATATTACACAAGTTTATGAATTAAATTGCCACAAAAAAATAAACGTAAATGCTCCTCAGACCATACTACATAATGGAAGTCTTATCAACGGTAAAGTCACAAAATTGACTTCCTACCGTAAAGCTGCAAAGTATACGTTCTCAGCTTCAGCCACAATTGTTCTGACCTGCATGATTAACCCCTACACCATCGAATAATGCACCGGGTTGTCACACAATAAATCCGGTAAGCTTATGAAAGCTTGTATGAGTAACTCAAATACAACAATCAAACAACATCACACTAACCACGAGAAAACCACCCTTTCAAATTAATGAACGCAACCCACGCATTGGTTCTTTTCCCAGAAGGAGATGCATATGTCACTCCGTGACAAAATCATATTATTTGATCACTCAACAAAACAAATATGAAACCCAAAGTCCCCCATAGACAATAAAGAAAGAATACCCTCGAGACTCTCTTTCAAAACTCATACTTATGAGTGCCAAATAACCTCAACTATTACCACCATAAGATACAATTAAACCCAGCAGACAGATTATAGCTCTAACTGATCGTAACCAATAACTCGGCCAAAGGCTTGGTTCCTGATAACATGCCTTGGTTACATTCGTGAGCCCTGATCCTCAAACCTTCAAGTCTTTGGATCCCTGGTATAAATACCAAAACATTAAGCGAGTCGCACTAGACCCAAAATGTTACCCGAATCTAAAATAAAAGATTCCCTGAAATTAATCCCTATCAATGACTCCCGGTGCAAAAATCAAACATTTAAATAAGTCGCCCAAGACCTAAAAATGTTCCACAAATCTCAACACTTTTCAAAACAATAGAAAATCAACACTTTTCACAATATATTGTTTTCCAAAAAGTCACCACTCAAAACAATAATATGAACCTTTATCACAAATATTGCTTTCATCATAACAAATCCACCAACACATATATATTTCACGTAAATGTGTGTAATATTATTGTTTTGAGTAGTGACTTTTCGGAAAACAATATATTGTAAAAAGTGTTGATTTTCTATTGTTTTAAAAAGTGTTGAGATTTGATTGTAATCATTTGCCTTAATCCAATGGAAACTGGTACTGTTTTACTCAAAAAAAAAAAAAAAAAAAAAAAAAAAAACCTAAATTTAAAGCTTCAAAATGTATGTACCGTAGAACTATTCTTCAAACATTTTGATAATTAATGGTTATTTGGATAATTCTACATCGGTTAGTCCTAGATACCCATGTCTATTTTCTGTCACTTTACCTACCATGACGCCCTGTTGGATAATTAATGGTTATTTGGATGGATACTGTTGGAGTTAAGATTGTTCCCAGCTAGTCAGAGTACGTGAGTGTGCAATATTTGTCCTCAATGGCTCGTAGAACTCAGCATGATAGGCTGATAGTCAAACTAGTACTACTCCCAGTTCTGTTATTCGTAAACTATGGCAAACTTGCTTATGAGTTATGATTTGAAATTCCAAATCCCCCAGCTGTCCCTCAAAAACCACCATGACCTACCATTGACTTGGTTTATCCTTTGTCCCCTGTTCACGCTCTTAGCTCTGCTTTAGCTAACATGTATTCCTTATAGCAAAACTGATCTCACAAAAATTCGCTCTCATCCCTTTGCTGCTTCTTGACCCTTAGCTTGCTTCTACTTCATCAAATTTGATCTAAAGTCTCGAGGAGATATCATCAAATTAATCCAGGTATCAGCTTTCGATCTTGGCTCCAGCTAATTATCTAGGTTGTTTATATTTTGGCTTCCATTTGATGTATAGCAGATCTGATTTGGAATGTTTTTTTCTATTTGTTCTTAGTTCTTTATATGGATGGGTAAAACTTCTAGCTTACATGACAATTTGAACTTCAAAAGACGCATTTGAGCTCTCACATGTCCACCAGCACTAGTCATTTTTTCGTTATTATCTGCTTCCTTTTACTGAGGATTCAGTACGTCTTGATCGACTCGTAAACACTCTTTTTCTGTATTAAATAATTAAGCATTTTAACTGGTTTAGGGATGTTGTGGCGAATCATGGCAGCAACTCAATAAGTTTCATCTGGTGGGATTTGCCTCTCGCTTTCATTGCCTCTTGTAAATTTTCATCTGATGCTTCATTTCCAACTGTATTGAATGAACTTGTACTTCTCTGGAAGTAGACAAAGAACCCTGTATTCATATCTTTAACGGTTTAAATTTTCCACGTGTTTTCAGATACTATGGATCCTGGAACCGCAGCTACCATCTTGAGCTGTTTATGTCCCATAAACGTTTTACAAGAAACAACAGCGCAGCGTTGCAACTATCTTAACAAGAATCCAAAAGAGAAGATAGAAGAGTTGAGATCAAAAATCGAAGAATTAAGGGCACTCTTTGAAGATGTGAATAGAAAACTAAAGCATGCATGTATTCAAGAAAGGAAAGCTCCCACAGCTCAAGTGAAACTGTGGTTGGAAAATGTTCAAAAGGTTGACAATAACGAGCGACGCGATCTACTTTCCCAGGAAGAGAAGAGATGCTTATGTAGATATCTTCCAAATTATGCCTCTCGCAGAAAGTTGGGGAAACTTGTTGAAAAGACTATTAAGATGGTTGATGAGCTTCTTAGTAAGGGACAGTTAATTAAAGATGATTCATTGGCTTATTTGCTGGTAGAGAACGTAAAGGCGCTTCCAACGACAGTAACAGTGAGCAATGAATCAACTAAAAGAACGATAGAAGAAATCTGGGGCCATCTGACAGCAGACCATGAAGTGAAAAAGATTGGTGTTTACGGCATCGGTGGCGTTGGAAAAACAACAATTATGAAAGAAATAAATAACCGACTCAAAAGAGAGATGGAGGAAAAGAAGATCACTTGTTTTGACAATGTGATCTGGATCACAATGCCTAAGAGTTCAAATTCCGAAAAATTGCAGAAGACCATTGCAAAATCTGTGAGCTTGCATCTCCTTGATCATTGGGATACAATGGAAAACGCAGCAGCCTTACTGGAAGCCTTAACACGGAGGAAGAAGCTTTTGCTGATTTTTGATGATGTTTGGACTGGATTTTCTTTAGAAAATGTTGGAATTCCTGAACCAACCAGAGAAAATGGCTGCAAGTTCATATTAACTACTAGATCGTTAAGGGTGTGCCGAGCCATGGAGACAGACAAAGAAGTGGAGGTAAAGATGCTTTCTGAGGATGAAACATGGAGCCTTTTCACTGAAAAAGTTGGTTCTACTGTTCTGCAGAAAACAGAAATTTATGTTCTTGCAAGGAAAGTAGCGAAAGAATTTGGTGGTCTTCCACTAGCCATTGTCACAGTCGGAAGAGCCTTGAGAAAAGTAGAGAACGAAATGGGGTGGCAAAATGCATTGACTGCATTAAGAGAGTCTGCAGCTAATGTGGAAGGCATGGAAGAGATGGTGTTTTCATGTTTGAGATTCAGTTATGAAAGATTAGATGATGACATTATCCGATCATGTTTCCTATATTGTGCCTTGTATCCTGAAGGTCATCATATTGAAGCAAAAGAGTTAATTGAAAATTGGATGTGGGAGGGTTTGCTCGGTGATGTAGGAAGACTACAAGCTAATATATGGAAGGGACAAATGATTTTGGCTAATCTAAAGGATTCTTGTCTGCTAGATCATGTTAACGCAGAGAGTGGCATTGAATGTGTCAAAATGCACGACTTAATTAGGGACATGGCAATTGATATTACAAGAAAAAGTAGTCATGTTTGCCTTATCAGAGCTGGGATTGCAGTCGAAAGGATCCAAATTCAAAGTGAGGAGATTGAAGACGTGAAGAGGATATCCATGATGTATAATGATTTGATATGTCTTCCTAAGAATCTATCTTGTCCCAATTTATCCTCTTTGCTGCTGCAGTATTGCTCCGCGGACAAAGTAACTGATCTTTCTTTTACCGGAATGCAGAATCTTAAAGTACTTGACTTGTCTTTCACTGGAATTTCCTGTCTGTCTGAGTCCATTGTCAACTTGAGGAATTTGCGTGCCTTGCTATTGCGTAGTTGTTGGAACCTAACAAGGCTGCCTTCTCTAGAATTGCTCGAGGCTCTGTGGGATTTGGATCTATCTTATACTCCCATCAGAAGCTTGCCATTAGGAATGGAAATGTTACGTCACCTTAAGCGCCTGAATCTTTCTTATACAGAATTGGACTCGTTTCCAGAAGGACTACTAACCACTCTCACTTTTCTAGAAGAATTGCTTTTGTTTGGTTCTCAATGTGCGTTTGGATTAGAACTTGTCAATGAACTCATCGCCTGCATAAACATCGTTGTTCTTGAAGTGCAATTCCAGGGCTCAGAAGTGTTTAATATTTATACAAGATCCGGGCATTGGAATAATCTACAGAGTTTCAGATTTGACATATGCTCATTCTTTTACCACAATATTGGAGCAATAAGGAAGCACGTTGAAAGGAGCAAGAGTATAACCTGCATAGGAAGTTTCTTTGTGAATGGTACTCGTCTTTTGCTTCCTGATTGCACTTCTGAGCTGCAGCTCAGGCGCTGCAATGATGTTGATATATTGTCAAGATGCTTATCAGATTCCATCCAGTTGAAAAAATGTGCTGTCAGATACTGTAATCAAATGGAGAGTATAGTAACGACTGCAGAGAACAACTTGAGCAGTGTAAATTCGTTAAAGCTGTATTCTCTAACAAATCTGAAGATGCTCTGCAAGGGTGTTGTCCCTCTAGGAACTTTCGGTGACCTTATGATCTTGCAAATCAGTTGTTGTCATTCTATTGAGACTCTATTCACTGTAACGCTGATTGAACAGCTCGGAAACCTTGAAGAACTCACTATCAGATATTGTTTAAGATTGAAGGTGCTGATACAGGATGAAGGGTCAATCCAGAGAGCTGAAGTCAGCCTTCCAAGACTTAAGAATCTGGAATTGTATACGTTGTTGGAACTGAAGAGCATTTATAGTGAAGACATGATTTGCAATTCTTTGAGCACAATTACCGTTCAGAAATGTCCAGGTCTAAAGAAGCTACCTATCACCATATCGACAGATCAAGGAGATCCACAGCGACAACAATCAACCACTCCACCAATCAAAGAAATCATAGCAGAGAGATGGTGGTGGGATTCAGTAGAATTGGCTAATCCCGATGCAAAAACCATCCTCTGGCCTAGACTGGTAGAGCCTACAATGATGTACTTGGAACTGGATGAACTCTGAACACTTCCAGGTTGCCATACAAATCATGTCTATGTTAAAAAGTTGTTTGATCAATGCTATTAGAACCTCAATCATTATGGTATGTAATGGTGATCGTACATAACAAAGTAAATACAGAAAATAAGTTACAATCTGCTCATATCAACTAGTATGGACAGACCTTATTATGATTTCATATCCTACACAACACACACATTTCTAATAGCTTACTCCTGATTCATGAAACCAGCTACCTTCTTCACCAAGTTCACAGCCTTCTCACAGCTCGGATTGAACAAATGAAACACATGATCTTCTCCTTCAGTCTCCTCAATCTCCACCACTCCACCCCACCCACTCTTCTTCAACGCCTCATAATAACTCCATCCCCTGTCCTTCAGAAAATCCTTCTCCGCCACAAACACCAACACTCTCCCAGCTCCCAAGCTCCCCAGTTTCGGATCCTTTCCCGGGTACACTTTCAGATCCTCCGACCCGCAGCCCGTCGGATATATCACCTCCAACAACTTATCCGGCCCCTCGTTCCGAAAAAACGGATGAAACAAAACAACCCCCGCAATATTAACCCCACTAACTCCCTCCACTCCACTCTGACGCACCACGTGGTGCGCCAGAGTGGCACCGGCGCTGTCTCCGGCTACGAACACGCGGTTAAAGTCCGCGTGTTCCTTCAGCCAGGCTTCCGGCCCGTTGCCGCCTCGAATGGGCCGCGACCCATTCAAATGCGGCCCAGGAATCTTCAAAAGCGGCGGGAAGAGGGTGCTCCGGGGCGCGGCGGTAGTGGATGGATAAAGCGACGACGTTTGCTTCGGCAGTGAGGGAGTTGAGGTGGGTGTGGTAGATAGGGGAGTATGGGGACTCGATGACGAAGCCGCCGCCGTGGATGTAAAGGAGGAAAGGGAGTTTCCGGGTTGGGTCGGAGAGTTTGGGGAGGTAGATGCGGGCAGCGAGTCCGGACTCGGGTGAGAGGACGATGTCTTTGGATTGGACTCCGGTCGGGTCGGTAGAAGGCGGGACGGTTTCGGTGCCCTTAAGTCGTTCAGCGCGTCCGTCTTTGTAGAGTCGGAAGAGGGGAGGGAATTCGAAGGCTATTTGGTCGTTTGGGGTTGCTGGGTCCATTTTCGATGAGAAAGTGAAGAACTGGGTTGGAATTGACTGGATTTTATGGGTTTGTGAGAGAGAGAGAGAGTGAGTGAATCTCGACTTTAATGTTGAGAGTGGTTTACCCACTATTTACTTTTGGCCGAAAAGAAAAACTAGATTCTCCGATCTCTCTCGTTCTATATACTAGAAACGTTGTAATATTTTTGTTCATTTAACAAGAATTTTGCGTTTCAAAAAAAAAAAAAAAAAAAGAATTTTGTAGTTGAGTGTGGTTTGGTTAATAAACATAACTTAGCTATGCTGAAACGAAATGAAAGATAGGCTAAATTAAATGAAGCAAAATTATTTATAAGTTAGGTTACATTGTGTCTACTCGGTTCTAGAAGCTGCATTCTATATGCAATATATGTACAAACCATTAACTCATCACAAAATGGTAGATGTGACTTCAGTACAAAAGATTCCCATGTAGGTGGAGACAATCTCCCCACTTTGAGTATCCGCCAACTTCACATGCTTTGCTCTTTCCATTTCACCGTTGCATTCTCTTGCTTGTAGGAAGAAAAATTATCAAGTCCCTTAATGATGGTTATATGCTTTGTAAACATTTCAATTTCTCTGCAAGCTAGAGATGGTAGCTGACAAAATTTATTTCCTCACATAAATATCGAAATGGTAGTTGTAGATTACTATTGCTGTGTAATTATGACAAAGAGATTAAAGTTCTTTTGTAACTTCAACACTCTATAACTCTATGCTACTCCATCCTTCCAACAAATCACAACTTTAAATTATGAATTTACTGCTAACTAAACAATTAAAAAAGTAACTGACCTTCAACCTCGTGTTGGGAAGGAGCAATGAGCACTGAGCTAAAAAAGAAGAAAAAGAAAAGTAGAGGATGAGTAATTTAAGCATTAAAGAAACAAAAGGGCAATGCGATTATTTTCATATGAAAGGAGGCAAAAGGCTGAAAAATACGCATTAACATTTAGAAGCTCTCCCATGTGATGCTCTTCTCCAGAAGATAAAAAGGCAAAATCTTTAGTCCACCGCCTCCCTTTGTCCTTATGAACAGATTGTGATACTCAAAAGCTTTAAGTGCTCTTTTTTTTTTTTTCATTTCTATGTTGAAAACCAACTTGAATCAAACCTCAAGTTGTTTCACACTTGACAAACCTAAACCATATATAAGAATTGATCAAAAGTTTCTATAATCTTACTAACAGGTTGATATCCAATCAAGTAGAATACTCTACCAATTCCAGAGCCTAAAAAATCAAATTGAAATTCTGAAACTTGAAAACCTACATTACCTATTTTCATGTGAATATTAAATCCTCATATGAAAATTCTCCAAGTAGCACCACACATTACACAGTTCTTCAGCGGCTACCTTCCCTAAAGAATTTGCAGTTCACCTAAACCACTATGCATATGCTGGCACATTATGCTAAACTGAACACCAGAGCATTACAGGGAGGGGGTGGACTAAAGCTTTCTCATATGCCTATGCAATAGAAATTCACGCAAGCATGAAGGATTATTTCTCTAAATTTGCACATTATACCAAAAATGGTGTTAGATTATACAAAAGTTCAAGTTGTCTCATGTGAATACACAAATCTATCTTCAATCATTTACCGATCATGCAAATAGAGTCTTTGATAATTGCACAAATATTTACATAATCATTTAATTAATCTTATAACAGATGATAGCTATTTTGACATATTTAGCATGGTGTCTCCAAGTTTCAAGGCTTTGATCTGGTATCATATAATTGAAAAGCTCAAACTAAATAGAACATTTGGCTTCTGATACCTTTGTGAGAAATGACTTGAACTTTGGGAATTTTGAGGGCTCCATGAGTTCCTGGAACACCATTTTTGTCATCATGAATCCAAGACATCTGGGCAACATGGATAAAACAAAGTAAACATTCAAGTTTGGCAGAGGTATCGATAAAACTTTTTCTTAAATATCTCTTGTTATCTTCAAATCATACCTAGTATCATAAGCAATCATCTTTAGTCTATCCATGTTACTTGAGCGCTTGTAAGTGCTCAGGGCCGGCTCTCAAGGTGTACAATGAGAGTGATAGCACATGGCTCCTAATTTAGAGGGCCCCACTTTTTTTTTTATTTTTATAGTTTTATGTATATATTAATAAATATTAAAAACTATAAAATAGGGCCCAGAATCCCTTTTGCTGCGACAGCTACGTTCACAACTCCACACATTTTGAGAGGTAGAGGGCCCATTTTCTGTTTTAATGGTTTTATATTTAAATAAATAAATATTAAAAATTGAAGATAATATGAAATTAGGCCCCAGTGCACCACACCGTCCACACAACCAAACCTTATCCTCCTCTTTTTTCTGCGTTCTGTCTCTGAGAACTGTGCGCGTGCGAGATAGACACACAGAGATCGAGTGAGAAAAATAGAGAGATGAAGCCGGAAAAAGGGTTTCAATTTCTATGAATAGACCAAGTGCGAGCCCATAGTAAGCTTCTATCTTGGTTTCTTCTTCATTTTTGTTTTCACAATTCAACAAAGATTGAAGCTTTTTTTTTCTTTTCTTTTTTTGGGGATTTTTGTTGGGCACTGTCAGATTATTCTGATTGAATTGATTCTGCACAGGAAGAAAGCTCATACGGTCATACCCATTTGCTCTATAATGTGATTGATTTGCAAGCTCCCGCCTTTCAGGTACTGAAATCAATTTTGCATATTGCTCATTGTTTATAGGTTCTTAGTACAGATTTTTGTTTCTGGGTTTTTGAGTAATGATGATTTATTGACACAATTTGCAGGGTTTATTGTGGAGGTCAGCTTCAGGGTTTCTTCTATTGAATGCTTGTTTCTTCTATTGCTTCGATTTCGATTGAGAACGAATATCTTGGAAAAATCAATTATGATAAGCTAATTGATCAGTTTGCAGGTAAGAAGGCAAGGAGATGGATTTTCAAATGAATATCAGTCAACACTGCTAGTGTCACGCCCCGAATTTTGAATAACCAATTCAAATCCGAAACATGAATAAACAATTAAAACAAATAACGTTCTGAATTTTTTTCTCACAAACAAACACACCACTCGCCACTCAACACAAAAACTCGAAAACCTCGAGTTAATTATTACAATTCACTCTTACAAAGTAAAATTGCAAAGCTCTAAATGAGCATAACACACCTCACAATATAATGCTGTAATTCACATAACACTACTCTAAGCAGCCCGATCACCGTCCTGGTTCTCCTGACCTGTAGGATTTCCCGCTACACAATTTGAATAGTGTACCGGGAGTTGCAACAACACAAAACCCGGTAAGCTTTTTACAGCCAGTATGAGTAAACAAGAAAGAACTGTTGATTTTAAATTACAATTCTTATAACTCAACAACACAACCAACAATCTCAACATCCACGACGCAAACGTCAAACCCATTCAATATCACCACTTTGGTCTTATCACACAACACTATCACCATTTTTGGTCCTATCTCACAACACTATCACCACTTTGGTCCCATCCCATAACATGTTAGAGCTCTAACTGCCTCGTTACCTCTGACACCTTGGCCTAGGGTCAAGCAACGGCAAAAATACTTCGGTTAACACTATAACCGTCGCGCTTTGGACATCCCCGTCCTCAGCACCATATACTTCGGTTAATAATAAACCGTCGCGCTTTGGACATCCCCGTCCTCAGCACACAACTTCGGTTAATAATAAACCGTCGCACCTTGGACATCTCCGTCCTCAGTACACAAACACTCCGGTTATCCTTAACCGTCGAACTTCGGACACCTCATCCTCAGAACCCTACATTCTCTAACTCTATACATCCTCCAATGTAAATCATGAATATTAACAAGAACTCATCAATCATGTTCATCACATATAAATATGGTAAGTCACATGTCAATTCATAATAATTTAATCATCCCAATTTCACACTCTTCAATGTCACACCATTCACATATAATCACGTAAATATATATATACGTAATTATCCGCTCAGGGATAATCACTAATACCAACTATAGTTCACATGCAATAAAACCGAGAAATTCATTTGTATAGTAAAAATCATTTTACTTACCCATGGACCGTAGTTGATCAAGTCCATATGATTTTAAAACAAATATTTATTTCATAAATATTTTCACGCAATTACGACAAAATAAGGTAATTAAATTTATTCGGTTCGTAATATGAACCACGTGAGGTTTACTCACCTCTAATCCAGCTGCGTCTTCTTAACAGCTCCATTAACAATCTCACGAATCGTCCGCCAAATAAATCCATCGATCACCTAATCCAATAATGATCTTAACTTAGCCAACAACTCAAAAGCACACATATACGGAAATCCACGGTCGGATTCTAATTTTAATGATGATCCAACGGTCAGATCGAAATTATACGATGATCCAACGGTCGGATCTGAATTTAATGATGATCCAACGGTCGGATCCTCACGGATCGCCTTTAGGATCATCCTCCAAAATTATCACGAAGACTCAGATCTTCTTGAATCACTCTAACAAACATCTCCATAAAATTATATGAAAATCCGACGGTCAGATTCTCACGAATCGCCTTCCGAATCACTATTTCTCAATTATACGAAGATCCAACGGTCGGATCTTCGCCCGTGACCTCACAAAGTCACCGGGACAGTCATACGATCAACATATCCAAAATTGAAGCAAAACCGATGGTCAGATCTTCACAGATCGTAAACCGAAGATAAACGTAAAAACGTTAAATAGTAACGTCAAAACGAAAATCCACTATTTATCAACTTTTTCTAACATGACCATGTTATATATCAAAACGCTCGTATGGATGCATAGATCATCGCCTAGATAATGAAAACGCGAAATATGGTCTGATGCACCGCCACAAGCGGTGGTCAGTGGGCGGTCAACGCGGCGGTCAACGCCGGTCAACCACCTCAGATGGCAAAGTGACCAACTACAAACTGGTTCAAAATGAAAGGGTGATCGACTTCCATACCTGGAGCTAAGTCTGGTTTGGCCTAGATCGTCCTAGATCAAGCGTTGAAGTTGGATTAATCTCGTGCGTCTGATCAGATTCCAGATTGAATCAGGGACGTCGAAATCTTCAACTCGTGATCTTTCACTCCACACTCCAAATCGTCAAGCAAGGAGGATATGAGGATGATCAGGGGAAGGAGGAGATCACAAAAATGAGGACGATCGGCCCATGCAACGCCGGAAAAATGGTTTTCCGGCCGGGTCCGAATGTTGCTTCTGGGTGGCTTCGATCCAGTTTTTGGAGCAGCGGCGGAGCAAGGCGACACCAGAGGGAGGCTGTGCGTGCGACGGCGAGCTCGGGGAAGGCCGGGTCCGGGGCCAGAGGAGGCTGGAGGACCACCGTTTGGCCGGGTCGGGTCGGTCGGAACCCGAGGGTTCTGAAGGTTTTCGATCGAGAGAGAGAGAGAATTCGGGGGACTATTCCGCAAAAACAGAAAAGTTTCGTCCTTAAATGAAAAATAAAATCAGAAAATTCCCTATTTATAGAAAATTCCCAATTTTCAAAAATTCATAACTTAATCATACGAACTCCGAATAATGCGTTCCACATGTCCACGAACTCGTATCGACGAGCTCTACAACTTTCATGAAGGAAGTTTTCCCAAATTTTGAACGTATAAAAAGTCAACTTTGTTGACCCCCTAAAAACGTTCGTTTTCGAAAATAAAATCGTTCGAACTAATTCCACAACTTCTCCAAGCTTCGTACTCGCTCCTACTATCGTGAAATCATTTCTAAAAATCCACGGAATTTAATTTGGATTTTCCGGGGTATTACAGTCTACCCTCCTTAAAGAAATTTCGTCCCGAAATTTAAGCGTAAGTCAATTCCTCTCGATTAAGGTTGACCTAACCATAGAATCCCCAAAAGCACGCCAATAAATTATGTCACCCAATGATGATGACTTGGGCTTGCCCAATCCTTGGGTTAAGCACTAGGGCTGACCAATTGGGCCGAAGAACCGAACCATCTACATTTCGAACCGGCCCAAACCACTTTGGGTTTAACATTTGGGCCTACTATTCGGGCCGAACAATTGGGCTTACTATTTGGGCCTACCAATCGGCCCACCAACTTCCAACTCGGCTACGGTATGAAATTGTACATACCGTATATACGTATACATACCGTACAGATCGTATATACGTATGCATACCGTACAACTGTATATACGTATGCATACTGTACAGACCGTATATACGTATGTATACCGTACATACCGTATATACGTCCGTATATCAAGCATATACGAGACCCAAAAATATTTGTAAGAGGTAGGGTTCGAACTCCCGACCTCAAACACGAAGGTTTTGCTCCCAACCACTGAAGCAAGAGCTGCCTTCATTAATATATGCTCACGTGTTATATTTATTATGTCATAAGTGACATAAATAAAATAACGGGGAAGGCAAGGTTCGAAACCTCAACCTGCCGCACGAAACCTTTGTCCCCCAACCACTGGAGCACAAGCTGTGCTTAATATAATGTGTACAAATTTTATACTTATTATGTCATAAACGAACATAATAAAAATAAACGAGAGGCGAGGTTCGAACCTCAGACCTCTTGTACACGAACTGTACACTCAACCACTCGAGCACGGCTGCTCACGTTATTATCCATACCAATCCTTTTATTTAAACCAACTGTTTCAACTGTTTCAACAATTCGGCCCAAAACATCCAAGACTGTTGCAGAAACCCAGCCCAACGTATCCAAAACTGTTACAGAAATCCGGCCCAACTCATCCAAAACTGTTTCAGAAACTCGGCCCATCATGTCCAAAACTGTTTCTGAAACTCGGCCCATCAGGCCTCCACCCACAGCTACAGTGATGCCTTGATCCGAGACAGGCCCAAGTACGGCCCACTTGTGTCACGGCTTATCCCTTCCGTGATTCACGGCAGTCAAATCTGCTTTCGGCTACAGCTGTCTGCCACAGCGCCTCGAGATTCCCTCGGTCCCCTTACACGCTCTCCACGCGCCAACAGCTTTTCCGGGTTTCGGGGCGACTTTAATCCAACGCGTGGATTGAATCTCAGAGATCGTCCATCCAACGGTGGAGATCTGCTCACCTCGTTCTATAAATAGGTGCATCCTGGAGAAAAACTGTTCACACCAAAGAAAAGAAATTTTCCCCAGCCATTCTCTCTCAAACTCTGCAGCCTTCCTCTCGAAACTCAAATCCTTTCTTCATCAATTTCAATCCTTCTCTTCTGATCTTCTCTCCCATCTAGTTGATTCAATCCCATCTTTCCTCTGAACTTTCAGATCTTCAATCTTTTCCTCCAAATCTTCAATCCTTCTTTCTCAGATCTTTTCTTCCATTTGAAGATTCGATCTCATCTTTCCTCTGAGAATCTCAGATCTCCAATCACCAGTTCAACAACTCCAAGCCTTCTAACAAAATCTCCCTCAAACACTAAACCATGTATTCCTCGATATTCACATCCTCTCACCTCATGACCCAAGAGCCACGAACTCTGCAACTAATGGAGCTCCAAACCCCGCAACAAATGGAACCACAACAACAGCAACCAACAGAGGAGGGAGGAAACACCCAAGCAGCTAGAAGTAGTGCCAACATGGATTTCTGGCGAAGCCGTACCAGGTGGATTCCTACTCCAGAACAAATAAGAATCCTCAAGGATCTTTACTACGTCAAGGGATTTAAGTGCCCAACTACAGAGCACATTCACGAGATCTGTCTCCAGCTGAACCAGTATGGGTATGTTGAGGGTAAGAACATTTACTTTTGGTTCCAGAACGTCAGGGCTCGAGAGAAGCAGATGAATAGGTGTAATCAGGCTGCTCCAGTGCCCATGAGAACTAGTTCTCTTGGTACTGGTAGATCCATTGATCTCAATTTTGGGTCCACTGGTTCTACTGGTGCTGGTGGATCCATCGACATCAATTTTGGGCCAGCTGGTGGATCCATCGACATCAATTTTGGGTCCACTAGTTCTACTGATGATGGTAGATCCATTGATCTCAACTTTGGTTCCACCTATTCTACTGGTAATGAAGGATTTCTTGATTTAAATTTTGTTTCATATTCTTCCTCACACTTCAACACTAATACCAGTACAACTCTTTTGGCACAACAGGAGGACAAACATCCCTGCAACAACGAGGAGGAGATCACCAGGAGGTTCAAACTCTTCCTCTGTTCCCCGTGCACGGCGAGGACGTCTTTGGTAACCTGAAGGCTACTTCCGAGGAAGGTAGCGCTTTTAGTTACTATTCTGGTGGCTCAGGCGGTTACCACAGTGGCTCAAACGTTTCTCTTGAGCTCAGCCTCAACCCATCCGGAGCTGCTGACTAGGCTTAGTATAGCATAGTCCTCGTTTCCCTTTTTGTAATATAAAATCAATAAGATTGTGTGCATGTTTTCTTTTTCTTTTTGTTTAACCACAACAACACCAAGGATCGAACCTTGGTCACTTAATACTCTTTTCAAAACCATCGAGACTCTGCTGCACACATCTTTCAAAATGATTTATCACAAACAATCAATTAAGTTGCACAGAGGTCTAGCTAGCATCCTCTGAGTCAAACCAAACACAAACAATTTCGTCGCTAGAATTCAGGGATTAATAAAGCTAAACACTTCCCATTCAGAAACACCTATAGAGCACCAAACTTAACACCTCTTACGCTCGTGATCTTTAGAACTAGAACACTAACATATCCTTCACTGGGCAGGAAAGTACATGTCTCAAAAGAATGCTACAAATTCGCTCCAAGTCATTATCGATAATTCATATCCTTAGTACCAAATCTAATCATGGTCATGTTTCACCTTAAAGAAGGAACATAGCCACATTCTTCTTCTTTCTCAATACAGTACCATCATGGAAAAATACTAGCTCTAATGAATCTCTACTCAAGTAAACTCTCACCTTGAACTTTCAACTCCTTAAGTTCAGTTTCATCCAATAAGGCGACATTAATATAGGTATCTAACCTGGTATCACCTCGATAACAAACTCCACCACCCTCCTTATAGATAACCTAAGTATCTCCAAATTACCTCACTACACTCAAAAATTTATATCAATCTCTTCCCAAACCACAGAGTCAAGAATCCTGTTCAATGGCTAACACCTTAACCAAGGTGAGTTCTATCAAATGGTTACATCACACAACTACCACTAAAGCACTACAAGCACTGCCATAAAAACTGTTATAAAATAAACACTACTGGCACCACCACAAGGCTGCCATATGCACAAGTCTGCTATAGACATCAGGGAAAAACCCATACTTTTACTCATAACTTTTCCTTCTAAAAGTTCATCACGTAGTGTATATAAAATCACCACACAACCTTCTTAGTCTACACTAAGAATTCAATCTCACACAAGGTCAGCATAATTGCCTCAGAGTCACTTTAATCACGTATCACATGTCAATTACCAAAACTCCACTAAGACGTCTCTTTATAAAACAAGATATCTAATCCTTGATACGTACACCTCATCTAAACATCTGTACGTCCAACTTAAGAAGACAAAATTTATAACAATTCATACTCGTATCCACACTAGGTACGTGCATAGGTCCACACCATGTCCTCAACCAAACACTTCAACAATCAAAAGAACCTCATTTCCATAAAACAATCCTCGTTGACTTAACAGAGTTGAATCAAGAGGTTCCTATTCCTCAAGGATTGTAACTCGCGGCCACTGAACTTATTCCAATACGAACCTACAAGACAACTGTAAGGTTCTAAGTACAACCCCTTCGAATCTCCATCACCTAAGGAGTATAGTATGCTTGGCTAATACATGTATAACACTTAAAACACAGTATAAGTCAAATACAAATTCATATTAACCAAGTCAATACTATAGGGAAGGTATTCACGTTCCTAAAACGACCTAGCGGCCTAAACAACTCCCAACACTCACGCATACCCAATGACTTAGCCAATACCGAAGAGCACACGATGGGGATCCGCTGCAGACGGGCCATCACTCGGAAGGTATTGACACATCACCAAATATGCACCTTACGCTCTGATACCAAACTGTCACGCCCCGAATTTTGAATAACCAATTCAAATCCGAAACATGAATAAACAATTAAAACAAATAACGTTCTGAATTTTTTTCTCACAAACAAACACACCACTCGCCACTCAACACAAAAACTCGAAAACCTCGAGTTAATTATTACAATTCACTCTTACAAAGTAAAATTGCAAAGCTCTAAATAAGCATAACACACCTCACAATATAATGCTGTAATTCACATAACACTACTCTAAGCAGCCCGATCACCGTCCTGGTTCTCCTGACCTGTAGGATTTCCCGCTACACAATTTGAATAGTGTACCGGGAGTTGCAACAACACAAAACCCGGTAAGCTTTTTACAGCCAGTATGAGTAAACAAGAAAGAACTGTTGATTTTAAATTACAATTCTTATAACTCAACAACACAACCAACAATCTCAACATCCACGACGCAAACGTCAAACCCATTCAATATCACCACTTTGGTCTTATCACACAACACTATCACCATTTTTGGTCCTATCTCACAACACTATCACCACTTTGGTCCCATCCCATAACACGTTAGAGCTCTAACTGCCTCGTTACCTCTGACACCTTGGCCTAGGGTCAAGCAACGGCAAAAATACTTCGGTTAACACTATAACCGTCGCGCTTTGGACATCCCCGTCCTCAGCACCATATACTTCGGTTAATAATAAACCGTCGCGCTTTGGACATCCCCGTCCTCAGCACACAACTTCGGTTAATAATAAACCGTCGCACCTTGGACATCCCCGTCCTCAGTACACAAACACTCCGGTTATCCTTAACCGTCGAACTTCGGACACCTCATCCTCAGAACCCTACATTCTCTAACTCTATACATCCTCCAATGTAAATCATGAATATTAACAAGAACTCATCAATCATGTTCATCACATATAAATATGGTAAGTCACATGTCAATTCATAATAATTTAATCATCCCAATTTCACACTCTTCAATGTCACACCATTCACATATAATCACGTAAATATATATATACGTAATTATCCGCTCAGGGATAATCACTAATACCAACTATAGTTCACATGCAATAAAACCGAGAAATTCATTTGTATAGTAAAAATCATTTTACTTACCCATGGACCGTAGTTGATCAAGTCCATATGATTTTAAAACAAATATTTATTTCATAAATATTTTCACGCAATTACGACAAAATAAGGTAATTAAATTTATTCGGTTCGTAATATGAACCACGTGAGGTTTACTCACCTCTAATCCAGCTGCGTCTTCTTAACAGCTCCATTAACAATCTCACGAATCGTCCGCCAAATAAATCCATCGATCACCTAATCCAATAATGATCTTAACTTAGCCAACAACTCAAAAGCACACATATACGGAAATCCACGGTCGGATTCTAATTTTAATGATGATCCAACGGTCAGATCGAAATTATACGATGATCCAACGGTCGGATCTGAATTTAATGATGATCCAACGGTCGGATCCTCACGGATCGCCTTTAGGATCATCCTCCAAAATTATCACGAAGACTCAGATCTTCTTGAATCACTCTAACAAACATCTCCATAAAATTATATGAAAATCCGACGGTCAGATTCTCACGAATCGCCTTCCGAATCACTATTTCTCAATTATACGAAGATCCAACGGTCGGATCTTCGCCCGTGACCTCACAAAGTCACCGGGACAGTCATACGATCAACATATCCAAAATTGAAGCAAAACCGATGGTCAGATCTTCACAGATCGTAAACCGAAGATAAACGTAAAAACGTTAAATAGTAACGTCAAAACGAAAATCCACTATTTATCAACTTTTTCTAACATGACCATGTTATATATCAAAACGCTCGTATGGATGCATAGATCATCGCCTAGATAATGAAAACGCGAAATATGGTCTGATGCACCGCCACAAGCGGTGGTCAGTGGGCGGTCAACGCGGCGGTCAACGCCGGTCAACCACCTCAGATGGCAAAGTGACCAACTACAAACTGGTTCAAAATGAAAGGGTGATCGACTTCCATACCTGGAGCTAAGTCTGGTTTGGCCTAGATCGTCCTAGATCAAGCGTTGAAGTTGGATTAATCTCGTGCGTCTGATCAGATTCCAGATTGAATCAGGGACGTCGAAATCTTCAACTCGTGATCTTTCACTCCACACTCCAAATCGTCAAGCAAGGAGGATATGAGGATGATCAGGGGAAGGAGGAGATCACAAAAATGAGGACGATCGGCCCATGCAACGCCGGAAAAATGGTTTTCCGGCCGGGTCCGAATGTTGCTTCTGGGTGGCTTCGATCCAGTTTTTGGAGCAGCGGCGGAGCAAGGCGACACCAGAGGGAGGCTGTGCGTGCGACGGCGAGCTCGGGGAAGGCCGGGTCCGGGGCCAGAGGAGGCTGGAGGACCACCGTTTGGCCGGGTCGGGTCGGTCGGAACCCGAGGGTTCTGAAGGTTTTCGATCGAGAGAGAGAGAGAATTCGGGGGACTATTCCGCAAAAACAGAAAAGTTTCGTCCTTAAATGAAAAATAAAATCAGAAAATTCCCTATTTATAGAAAATTCCCAATTTTCAAAAATTCATAACTTAATCATACGAACTCCGAATAATGCGTTCCACATGTCCACGAACTCGTATCGACGAGCTCTACAACTTTCATGAAGGAAGTTTTCCCAAATTTTGAACGTATAAAAAGTCAACTTTGTTGACCCCCTAAAAACGTTCGTTTTCGAAAATAAAATCGTTCGAACTAATTCCACAACTTCTCCAAGCTTCGTACTCGCTCCTACTATCGTGAAATCATTTCTAAAAATCCACGGAATTTAATTTGGATTTTCCGGGGTATTACAGTAATGTGTTATTTTGAGGGTTTTAGATTAAGCATCTTTTTGTAATTATTTTTTGCTGCAAACTTTATGTTTGTATTGAATATTTAGCCTCTTTTGTAGGCTCATCTAATGATATTGATGATACATGGTTGGTTATTTGATTTTACATTTTGAGTTTATTCAAGTATAAATTTCATGTAAGTCTAAAATTTGGAGGGCTGCATTTTAAACTTTCGCACAGGGCCTCCGAAAAGTTTGAGACGGCTCTGTAAGTGCTCCTTCCACAATCGGTCAATATTGTTGAAAACTAAGAACCATTTAGCGTCCTTCATCAAGCCCGGTGCCTGGCTTTCGTTGATAGTCTGATGCACAGAAGAAATATATTATCAAGCCTACTTTGTAGACCAGTCATTGGCTCATTGCAAAATAAAGTAGTCACTGTCACAAACATATCACTTTAAATGGGCTGACATCTGATAGTACCAAATTATCTTAAAACCTTATCATACTAACCTTTTTTTGCAAATATGCTTGACGACCTTGAAGATAGAGGTAGTCCTGCAAATCTTCATAACTTGAACATTCGCTCCTCAACTCATCCAGTGTCAAATCATTCAATAGATAACAACATCTAAAGCCACAACAATAATTTGTCAGTGAAAAAAAAAATTATAAGCTAAAGTAAAGGAAGAGATCCATCGTATTACATATATAACAAACATCAAGGCAACCTTGATCAAACAAAAGCACAACTTCTGTACCTCAATCACTTTGTTTTAGTACTGCCTTCTTCCTCCTTCAATTCCCAGAAGCTCCAAATTTATCTACACTACATAGCTTCTCCACACTCACAAACTCTTCAATCAAACACATGTACATCATGTCCCAATAGAAATCACAGGGCGAAAGAGAAAGAGAGACTGCATCGGTTTCCAATCTTCATTCTTGCTAGCATAGGAAGGCATCTGACACTGAAGCAAATCGTTTAAGTAATCAATACCATACTGATGAATTGAAAAAGGTGAGCAGAAATGAATTTACCTTTCGAGGTAATCCCGGAAGAAGGAGAGCGAAGGATCTGTAAGAATGGAGGGTTTCCCATTTTTATCAGTGAGAGGGAGAGTCGACCCTCCCTATCATTGTCTCCACCTTTCTTCGGATCATGCACAAGCTGCCACGACCTCCTCACCTCTCTCTAGATCAAACATGCGCTGCCACGACAGAAGCAGGGTTGTAGATAGGTCGAGAGGACATTCCCGTAAAAGCTCACTTTCATTACATGTCACGTGTGATCTATTATCTTTATATAGATATGAATATATGATATTAAATACTTTTAAAAGAGAATATTTTATTGGTGCGGTTATTGCTACTCTACCATTTTCTTCGTTCACCCTACAAACATTTGAATTATTGAAAGACTATATTACCTAAGTGCAAAATGACTAATAAATAGACTAATTTTCTAAAATTCAAATTTGTAAGGAAAACTAAATACATACCCAATTAATTAAATATAAAGACTATTTAATTTCTCATTGGATAACATTAATCTATTAGATTCAATATGAAACATAAATTTATAACTCAAGTATACTGTCTTAAATGTTAGATAAATGCTATGAAATAAAATCATAAAACTTAGGGCTGGGCACGGTCCCAGACCGGCACCATATTTACAGGGACCGGGACCGAGCCCGAAGTTTTCCGGTCGGTCTCAAATCAAGTTTTCCAGAGGTCAAGACCGGAGAGAGCCTTGACCGAAGTTTCCGGGCCGGGTTTCTCGGGTTTTCGAGCCTTTTGCACCATCTTGAGATTTGGTTTATGCTTTGGTTTTACTTTTCACGAATTGAAGATCAACACAAGATATAGAAGAAAATTGCAATCGAAATCGAAACATACAAGCCTTCAAGGCTACTGATCAAAATCCAAAATCCCTAAAAAAAAAAAAATAAATAAACCAAAATCTCATGTCCACCAATTATATAACCCTTAAATCGGTAAATCCCCTTTACATAGATGGAGAAAACATGCTAAATTGCTTGAAGACATGAAGTAATTGACCCCTCTCACCCGTGATTCTCTTGGCCCTCTCCCCAACATGGCATGGATCTAGAAACTGAAACTTCCCGATCTGCAACTCTGTTTACATCAACACATGAACCAAAATTTCAGGTATGGAGGAATAGAAATGAAAATCTTAGGTATCTAAGATGACGAAAATCATAGCTAGAAGAAGAAAGAGAAGGTATGAACAGAGAATAAGAGAGGAGATGAGAGAAGAAGAAGAGGAGGAGGTGTTTGAGCCCAAAAGTAATTTGGCAAGATCCCTTTAGGGGATTTAGCATAGCGGGCCGATACCTGCGGCCCAAAATTAAGTCTACTTGGGTTTGGGTTAGCTTCATCCATTCCGAGATCCATAAGGAAAACGAGCCCTTATTGGAATCAAGTAGCGGAGATTGAATAGGAAACTTCAATTAATAATCCTTCTATGGCAAGGAACAGTCGAAACCCTAGGGTATAAATATCAGGTTTCAAGGACGGGGAACAGAACAACCTCTCAATCAATCAATGATTGTCAAAGCCTCTCTGGAGCAAACCTACCTGCAACCTAGTTGCAACCCAGCGAAGCAAGGGTAACGCCCTCGCAACCCAGCGAAGCTAAAGATACGCTTTAGCAAACCCGTGCTTTCTCCAAACTTCCCAGTGATTGCTCTGCTTAACCTACAACGTTAAGTATCGATTCGGTGAACGCAAGAGATCACAACACAAGCCCTTATCCGTAAGGCAAGAAGTCCTTTTCCGAAAGGCAGAGAAAAGAACCTTGTGACTAGGTTGGTGCTCTCCTCGTCCACAGCGTTTGAGAAGAAGTCAGGTTAAGGGACTCCCCGACGACTGCACCCCACGGTGCTGGCACGCCTGCACACGCTTAAAAGAGACTGTTTGCAACCAGACTGGTTTTGGAGCCAAATAAGAGGAGAAAACAAAAGAGGAGAAGAAGTGTGCGGCAGTGAAAAGAGGAAGAGAGAGAGTAGAGTAAATAGGTTTAATATTATATAGTTAATAGATAAAGTCAGAAAACGAGCCTTCGAGCTTTTTTAAATTAATTTATTTATTTTATTTCTTAGGACCGGGCCCGGACTGTTTTATATTGCTTTTGAGCCGGGCCTTGCAAAACTGTGAATTTTTTTTTAAAAGCCCGGACCGTTTGGGCCGGTTTCGGGTCGGTTTTTTTGGTTTTCGGGCTAAATGTCCAACCCTAATAAAACTGACTTGGTGGATTGTTGCCGTTATCCATTAGTGATCTGCTACCGTTATCTATTTGATCTTCTCTTAGATACACACCATATCTCTCTTTATTACTTGATGCGACAAACTCAATGAGAGTGTCTTTTTGTTCTAGTAGGGATCAAATACAAATTCCATTCTATTTATAAAGCTGTTGAACACAGCAGTTACATGACAGTTCCTTCCATCAAGGAACTATCAAAATAACTTTCTATCCTAATAAATTTGTCTGGATAACCACACATTTGAATTTCAAATTCTTTAACAGATATTCTAATATATAAACTAAACTCGATTACTTAATAAGTTTATATATATTGGTTAATGTATTTATATTTGAATTCAAAACAGCTTATTTACATTAACTGATGCATACAATATATAATAGCTAGTTCATATCTATTGCTGTGCAATAGGTATGATCTCACATAATCTTCATCTTCTCCACCCAAATTTGAATTTATTACCATTTTTTGCCTCCTAATCGTTAATATCTTATTCAATTCACAAAGTCATTAGTGTTTCATCAAAATCTTTGCTATCCCTTTGTGAACATCGAAGGTAAAAATTTAAAACACAAAAAAAAAAAAACAACTTCTTATTCATTGCTCATAGTTGTTAACTTACTAATATTTTGACATGGATTGAAATAGATGAACATTGACACTGAAAGAAAAAATAAAAAAGAGGAAGTAAATCAGATTGTAAATTTATTATGCAACTTTAAATATATACTTCAACCTAGACAAAGGATATAACAACAAAAAAAAAAAAAAACCCTAAGCACCGCCACTAAGCCATCGAGTGCACCATCACCCCTACCACCATGTGGCAAGGAAACATTCTTGTTTGGAACTGTCGTGGTATTACAAACAAGGAAACTCATAGAGCTTTGATAGATATGGTACAAAGCTAAACGACCTTCTCTCATCTTTCTGTCAAAAACCCTAGCGCAGTAGTTATTGATACCATCACTGCACGCATAGGCTTCGCCGAAAATATCTGTGTTGAAAAGTAGCCTAATATAGTATACGCAACAATTTTTTTTTTAATTTTTTTATTTTTTTCTTTATATGAAGAGCACGATTAGTAAAATCTCACCCACATTTTTGCACCATGCTTCCAAAATCTCAAGATCGGCCCTGCTCTCAAGAATCCAGTTTGGATCAAAACGAGAAATAATATTTCGTGTACTTATTGAAGATTAAACATTAATTAACATAACAAAGAAAGTTAAATATTATCATAATTGTAAATTCGACATCTTTTAATTATTTTCTTACACGGCTAATTTGTATTTCAAAATTTAAAGTGTAATATTACCACCAATCAACGTTTCGAAAAATTGATACTCGAGATATTTCTAGAAGCTAATTCTGCTTGGTAAGAGCACCGAACTTGATTTCATTCTCGAAAAATATGAGATGCGTGGAAATACGCTATTTAAAATTTGAAAAACATGATTCTTCTGTATGCATGATTCTACAACACGAGACAACAATTATTTTCATAACAAAAAATTTAGAGTTAGGAGGCTCAAACATGTACTCAATCTATGTCATAAAAAAAAAAAAAAAAACATGTACTCAACCTACAGATTTTCAAAGCAATAACCAAGTACACCATGTCAATTATGTTGAAGAGGAAATATCACACATTAAAAAAGTGACAAATAAAATATAATTTATAAGTGGGTGGATCACACCCACTTGAATTGAGGCATTTTGTGATTAAAACTCAACACCTATCAGGTGGTTAAGTTAGGATAAAATCGGTATAATGGTGGGTCACGGGCCACGCTTGTTTCTGTTTAACATGGTATTAGAGCGAGTCCCTTTCAAATTGCGTCTCCAATTATCATGGGCCCAAATTCGGGTTCCTTATATTGTCATCGGAAAATTTCGATTGGATTGTTACCAAGTGTCTGTTGTGGGCCTTGGATTGTTATATTGACCAAGTTACCGATATGAGACTTGTGTCCCAATTCCAATGGGGGAATTGGATTGTTAATTGATTTCAAGTGCAGACCTAGAGTTAGGTTACACGTGAGAGAGCGTGTTGGAGAGGAAAGATCCCATATTAGATAGTGACAAATAAAATATAACTTATAAGTGGGTGGATCACATCTAATTAAATCGAGACCTTTATTTGTGATTAAAACCCGGCACCTATCAGGTGGTTAAGTTGGGACAATATCGGTACAATGGTGAGTCATGGGCCATGCTTGTCGTTGTTTAACAAATTACATGTCTACACATTACTCTAGTACAATAGTTTTAAAAATCTGGACTATGATTCGGTCAATGTCAACTTACCCAAGTCAGTGGCTTGTTCTGGCACCGCTCCCAAACAAGTTCAAAGGAGTTGATCTTCACCATAGGCAGTGGTGAGCTAGAAATAATAAGAAGCGGCTCTATTGCGAGCCGCATTAATGCGGGCCAAATGAGGATTTTCAATCAAAACCATTAAATTCAAGAAATGGCTTACATTTTAGACCAACTGAAGAAATTTTTTGGTCTCATCTGCTTCCACCCTTTAACGCCTATCTCTATGCTATCCAAGTATTGTCATAAGACTCATAACCATCTCCGATTCAATACCTCTACAACTTTTAGCTAGTTTGGAATGACAGACATGGTCTTTTCTAGGTTCCAAATCTCACATACCCAAGAACCTAAATACTTGGATCTGTGGCTTTTATGCTAATCAATAGAGCTCCTACTCAGAGCGATGAGTCAATTTCCACACACCATAACCAAATTGACTTTCCTTGATACAAATTTTGGTCAATACTACAGTAATTAGCACATTACAGTAAGATCCTGGATTAAAATTGTGGCTACAAATATCTTGGATAAAAATTTGGATTAAAATTCTATGCCAATTCCATGACCATAACTAATTGACAGAGCTTTTAGATTTTTCTTGTATAATTAGAGATGATTTAATCTCCATAACAATAAAGAAGAAGAAGATTTGATTTCCTAAAGCCCATAAGTGGGTGTGGAGGTCTCTAGACTCTGGAGGAGAGAGAGCAGCACGTTGGAGAAGAAGAAGTATAGCGCATGACTATAATATATATATAATTTTAGGAGAATATCACAAATGGTCACTCAACTATTACCTATTCGACACTTTGATTACTCACCTTTTAAATATATCACTTTGGTCACTCAACTTTAATTATGTTATTCACTTTAGTCACTTTGTTAATTTTTTTTATTAAAAAAAAATTATTTGCCACAATATTAATGATATTTTCATCCAACCAATTGTAAAAAATTGAGAAATATGTATTAGAATAATTGAGAGAAGTGATTAAAGTGAGATAAAATGCCACTTGGGTGACTAAAGTGATTGATAGAGTTAAAGTTGAGTGACCAAAGTGATATATTTGAAAATTGAGTGACTAAAGTGTCGAATGAGTCATAGTTGAGTGACAATTTGTGAAATTTTATCTATAATTTTTTTCCACGGGCACAAGACCAGTTAGTCCCTTCTTCGCTCCGCCCCTGACCTGTTCACCATGACTTGCACAACATCAGAGTCCTTTTTGGTTTTTTTTGGTCTGAGCACAACATCAGAGTCTAGAGAAGAGGAAAAGAGATCCAAAAAGAGCTCTCTATCATCTTTGAAGATTATCTCAATAACCCACAACACCTAAACAGCGTCTCTGATGGTTGATGGGATTCAACGTCACAATCAAGCTTTTGGACAATTGTCTGGGGAGCATTTAGCTGAACCTAAGCAGTCGGTACGTGGAAATTTAAAATGTCACTAAAAATTCCCCATTTCCCACCACTATTCATGTTTTCTTGAACAAAATAGAATTATGGGATAATTTCCTTCCAGCTCTCCGCTTCTTTCCTCTTGGTTTCCGCTTCTTTCCTTTTCGGCTTTTCCCAAAGAGTTCACGCGGCAATGCCAAATGTATAGAAGGCAGACAAAAGAAAGTTCAATTATGGTTAGCAAATTAACAAGCCGAATATGGAGAGCCAAGAAGCTTGTGTGATTGAGATCCGACCTTCTTTTTCTTCAAAGAGGGCTTTGGAGAATTGGAGGAAGCTATCTGCTGCCCTCAGGAGCCCCAACAAGCGACAGTTTCTCTTCAACCCTGCGGCTCGCTCCCTTTGGGTCAGCACCTGTGTTCCTCTCCATATCCATCTTGAGTCTTTAAGTTCACGTTACATTTTTTACATTTTGGAATTTCGATTTACGAGGCTCAAATTTGCCATTGCCCCTTATATGTTTAGTGCGTTTGCCTATGGTAGATTAAGCAGCAGGAGAAACACATTCAGACCGCATTGCAATTAGTTAATGCTCGCCAGGATCGGTTGTCTAACAGCAGGTTGCCTTTGCTTGGCAGTAGTTCCGGTGACGAGTCAAGGCACACAACAAAGGTACATAGTGATCTAAACTCATAACGTCTATCATGTTTAACTAGTATAGATTGAGACTTATGTTCATACTTTTTCGAAAAATAATTTTGCACTCTAAATTCAACATCATTGTATTATTATTAGACACTTGGTACAACAGTAGTGCAAGACAATTTTCTAAGAATGCGATAGTGTGACCTTTTTACCTTCTCTCTTTTTCTTGTACACTCCTGTTACTTTTTAAAGAAATGTAGAAATATGAATAGAAATGACGCTGTTGCCAATTGAGTGATTGACTCTTTCCAAAGAGGATGTCCCTTTTTACAGAAACTCCATTACTCGTCTTCAGAAGAAATTATAATTTACGGGATTTCATATCTTACTGTAGGCTACTTCAACAGTATGGGTCTTTTTACTCACCAACCTCGGCCTAGAGACATTATCGGCCGTCTTTGATCAAATTGCCTCTCCAAGCAAGCCTGACTATGCACTATTCGGAATGGTGTTGGCGATTTTAGCTGTGCTCATTTGCATCTTGGAGCTCATTCACAAGGGTAAAAAGGAGGGAGTTGAGCTGAAAAGATGGGGAAAGTTGTGCTGGTTTTATTATCCACCTCCCAATGAATCACTTTTTGGTACTTTCCCAGATATTTGTGGATTAGTCATTGCCATCTCACAGTATATTTGCTCCACTGTTCAGTATGTTTATCTGTGCAGGCATTCTAATAACCCCATCAAACTATCCGTTTTACCGGCCATCTTTCTTATTTGTTTGGCTGGTTCAACACTAATCAGGAACAAAAGCTACACCACAGATGAAACCTTCAAACATACTACTCATCATATTACAAAGATTAATTTTTGTAGATTTTGGCATTCAGTTTAGATTTAGTTTATATCCTAATTTAATAAGTTTTAGTTTGTACCATAGTTTTAATTTGCAGATATTAATATTATGACCATCGCCTTGGATTGATGTCGTAACGTGGTTCGGCTTTACTGATCATCAATGATTTATATCTTGATCCCCCAAAAAGCCCAAATCACCTCTGCTCTAGTTTGGGTTCCCATGAATGTACACAGAGTCACACACATCATTTACTCAAGGATTATGTTTTTTTCTCCGTACCTTTCCCCAATAAATGGCCTAAGCCCAAAATCACCACATGCAGTTGTTTCCGATTTTCTGTGCCGACGACCATATTGACTATTGAGCATGCATACTTTTTTTCGACGTTGTTACTATAATCTTTAAAAGTTGCATTACATTCCAATCTATAACACATGTGAAGATTTCTGGTTTCAATTTCTTCATCTTTATTTTGTCAATCGATACTCGTCAAACTTAGATCAAGCAGGCTGTGCAACTGGAGAGTCGTGTGATTGGTTCCATGTGATTGATTTATTTGCCACGTCATGTAAAATTAATTTAATACTTAAAATTTATTTTTTAATAAAATATCATAATTAACTATAATTATGTTTTATAACACGTGGCAGTTTTATATTAAGTGGTGGTATCACCACCAAAGTATTAGTGGTGAGCAAATTTGAATCCTCAAATCGAACATCTTTCACTCTTTAAATCCCATTATTATTATTTGAGTTGTTCATTTCTTAAAAGCCAATATTGTTACTTGTGTCCACTACCTCAAGAGAAATTCTCAACCATCCGTAATGGAAATACATTCAATTTTCAAAAGTGGAAATTAGTCTATGCACCGACGGTGCAAATGACTCAACACTGATAAGATGATCTTAGGGTTCTTGACCCAAAACACCAAAATGAACAAAAATTAGCCCACTTACCCCAACAAGATATTTTTATTCCCACTTACCCTGTTTAAATGAAAATGACAGTTTTGCCCTTAACTTAATTAATTAATTATATGTGGTCCTCTCTGTGTCTCTCTCCCTGATCTGCAGCACTCTCTCTCTCTCTCTCTCTCTCTCTCTTCATCGGAGTCGGAGCATCGTCTGAAGTAGGCCGAAGCTTGGACGAAACACAACTGCTTCAGACCAAAAATCGTTGCAATGCTCTATAATTGGACGGGCTCAGCTCCTCCATCGATATCACTTAGCAGAGACCGAGAGAGGGAATCGGAATTCGAGCTCGGAGACTTTCCGACGAGATCACAATGAGTTCGAAATAAGATTTGGTTCAAAAGCTGGAGTCGACGCTTGGGGTTTCATTTGGAGGCTCAGTGATTGACATGGCGACGACGGCGACGGGTTTTAGTGGTGCTGCTGTGGTGGAGATCTGGGTTTAACTTCTTCACAGAAGTGGTTCGATCCTCGCCTCCAGTAATCCGGTTGAAATTATTATGCATTGCCTTTGTTTTTTTTTGTTGGGAATGTGGATCGGCTTTGTTGCAATTTTGGAGGTTGTTTGTTTCAAGATTGCAGGACCCACTGCTACTGATAACAATCAATTCCCCAGATTGTAATGGGACTCAGACTTAAATAACTTTTAAGCATATCATCATGAAGGAGCTACGGGGGGAGGGAATAATTAATGGGTTCAGCCTTCAAGCAATAGTGAGATCGATATATCATATATTGGGGGGCAATAAACGTTTTGAATTAATGTAATCTCCTCTTTTTTTTCTTTAATCAAAGTTATATTTGTGTAATTTTAGAAAAATTAGTTCTCATTTCGGTAATCGAAACGTCTATTGGGGTGCAATAGACGTCTATTGGGAGGCAATACACGTTTTAAAATTGATATAATTTCTTCGTTTTTTTCTTTAATCAAAGTTTTATCTGTCTAATTTTAGGAAGATTAGTTCCTATTCCGGCTACCGAAAGTTCTATTGGGGGGCAATAGACGTCTATTGAGGGGCAATACATGGCTGATAGTCGTCTATTGGGGGCAATAGACGTCTATTAGGGGGCAATAGACCTCTATTGGGTGCAAAACAAAACTTTCCGGTGAGATTTTCAGCAAATTCCGGTAGCCGGTGACTAGAAACCAGCGAACATTGACCTGATTCCGGCGAAAGTTGACAGGATTCCAGCGGCCGGTGACCGGACTCCGGCGAAGTCTTCCATGGTTTCTCTCTCTTCCATTTTATCTCTCTCTCTAATTAAGTAACAAAGGGGTAAGGGTAAAATGGTATTAAAAAAAATTTAAAAACAAAAAAAAAATCTTAATGGGGTATTAGGGAATATACCTCCTTAGAGTGTTTTGGGTAAGAGAGAACTAAAAAAACTTAATGGGGTAAGTGGGAAAAAAATCTCTAAAAATGGGGTAAATAGACAAAAACCCATGATCTTAACCCTTGATATTTATAAGTAATATTTTTATTAATAACCTAAGAGTGTATTTAATATAATCTAACCATCCATTTATGTCGGTGCACTGAATCCTTCCCTTTGAAAAGTCTCTATTTCCTAGTAAAACACATAAGGCAGACTATTGGCATTAGCAACAGTCCTTCTACACAACTTTTAATTGTTGTTAAATAAATGGATAAATAATTACCTTCACAACGCGATGAGTAATGCGATTGATTTTCTTTGAAACTCTAAAAGTCGGCTTCATACTCCGAGTGAAGAGGCTCAAAAGGTGTGAGTAGAGGTGGCAAACGGGCCGGCCCAGCCCGACCCGGCCCATTTTAAGCTGGCCTAGTCGTGCTTCGTGCCGTGCTTGGGTCGGCCCATTTATTATCGTGCCGGGCTCGTGCCGGCCCATTTACTTAAACATTAAGCCCGGTCCGGCCCATGGCCCGAGCCCATATCGTGCAGGGCCGTGCTTGTGCCTACCCACTATAAATCACGATTTTAAAATCTTAATTTGAATAAATAAAAATTAATTTTATTTAACTATTTAGAAAATTAAAATCAATTAAGTTCTACAATATTTTTCTTAATCTTAGTTTTCTAATATTTTTTATATTCCACTACAAGAAAGTAAGAAAGAAAAAAATAACTCAAAATATATTGGTTGTAGTATATTATTGTGAGATTAATCTTTATTAATATAATGAAGATTTAGTATCATATTATTCTTTCCTTCATTCTATAGTTGTATTATTATGAGATTAGAAAAAATACTTTATGTCAAAACAAGGATATAATGTTTTATTTCACTATTTTGACAATATAAAGAAATAGCATTGGTGGAATTGTCATGAGATTTTAAATAAAGAGGTCTAATATTCAAATCTCATCATTGTGGTTTTTAAATATTTTTAAAAACAAAATGAAATTTTGTGTTTGTAATAGGCCGGCCCACAATATGTTGTGTTTGGGCCGTGCCGGGCCGGACCAATGGGCCAATATTCCTAGGCCCAACCCGGTCCGTTATTCTAACGTGCTCGGGTCGTGTCGGGCCACTAATGGGCTTGGGCCGTGCCGGGCCTCTTTTAAGCGTGTCGGGCCTGTGCCGTGCTCGTGCTTAGCGGCCCGTTTGCCACCTCTAGGTGTGAGTTGTTATTAGAGTTCATTCGACTAACATAATATAGATCTCTTCAATTTTTTGTAGTCTCTCTATTTTTGACAATACTAGATAAAAAAATCATGCGGAAAAACCTTTTATTTTTGGTACATAAAAAAAAAGAAAAAAAAAAGTCACAAACCTTTGTAAAAAAAAAAAAAGTCACAAACCTTTGTCAAAGATTATTGTCCTTCTACGTCTTTTTGTTGTTCCGTAAGTGGGCAAATAAGTCACAGAGCTACTTGTCTACTTGGAAGCGTAGGTGAGAAAAGTAGCAACCGGACAAGATCAACGTTTTGTTGTCGAATACTAGTTAGCTTGGAAATTTTTTCTTGTTTTTCTTCAATATGTTCGTCTTGTTTTGCATGAAACAAATCACACATTCACTCAGGTACAAATATATATATATAGAGAGAGAGAGAGAGTCACATTTTATAAGTGATATTCACCCTTTTGTTTGTATGAGTTTATTTATTTATTTATTTTTAATTTTTTTTTTTTGGCACAATGTCAGAGTATCGTAAAGGCTTCTTAGACTTAAGGACTAAACTCTCGGCGCAATGTGAAATACTTTAACTATGCAAAGAACAGCAGAGAGAATTTGGGAGAATAATCTGTATTTTCATTGATAATAAGGGTCTCTTTATATAGAGGATTACAAGCAAACAATCTGCGTCTTATAAGGAAACTGAATCATATAATGATTAGAATATCTTCGTAGATATTTGTAAGACTAACCTTATTACAACTTGAACAAGTAACTAGAGTTTGGGCTAGATACACAAACTAGGTGTCCTTAAACACTCCCTCTTGTGTCGCCCAAACGTGGTGCTCCTCTCGTTGCCTCGTCAAAAACCTTGCCAAGTAACAAAAATCGAGTGAGACAAAGTCAAAAGAGAAAAAGAGTGCAACACACACTTCACATTTTGAGATCATACATGTAGACATCTCCCGCCCCCTGATGTCTGCATCTCCCTCTGATGACTACGATCATGACAGTTCGAACAACTTTCGCAAACCGATGCTACCAACATATTTCTTGAAAGTGAATTTATGCAATGATATATTGAGCAAGTCTACCACATTATCCTCAGATCTGTTTGGCTCCAATTTTGCTGCAGCTGGTCAACAGTCTCTTTTCTTGCGCGGGCGTGCCAGCACCGTTCGGGTGCGGTCGTCGGGGATGTCCCTTGACCTGACTTCTATCAAGCGATTGTAGACGAGGAGAGCACCAACCTCGTCGTGAGATTCTTTGTGCCTCGTGGTGAGGACTTTGCTGAAGTTTCTTCTTGTTCACAAGTCGATACTCAATGTTGCAGATTGAGCAGAGCGAAATCACCGGGAAATGTTGAGATCTTGCTAAAGCGTGACTTTAGCTTGGCTGGGTTGCTAGGGCGTTACCCTTGCTTGGCTGGTTCTGTAACCGTTGTGGTCGCGGCACTACAGTCGGCTCCCGAGGAGACTAGGACCGAAGTACGTTGACAGAGGGTTTGGTGGCACTGAAAGTCGGCTTCTGAGAAGACTAGGACTAGGAGTGGGATCACCGCTAAGAGAAAGAGAAGGAGAGGAGTTGCTCTTAGAGAAGTTTGCTCTAGAGAGAACTTAGATCATCTTAGAGATGTTGTTGTTGTATGTGAATGTCTGTTTTAGAATGAGAGGAGAAGGTGTTTATATAGGGAAGAAAAAGAAGAGTGAAATGATGAGTGGAAGAAAAATAATGAAAGTAGATCTAAGTTCACTTGTAAAATATGGAAAAGATAGAGAAAAGATGAAATGAAAGCAAAGCATGAAGGTGCAGCAACATGGAAGTGGTGATGATCTATTAAAGAGATTGTAGAAGAAAAATATATCCAAGGAAAAAGAGAAAAGCATCTAGCTTTCTTCATGTGGGTAGGAAACATGAACATGTGAATATTGAGCTGGTTTTAGGTCAGTTTCTGCCCCTTTATTTCTTCACTTATTTCTCCAACAAGACTTCATTATATGCCTTCGACTTCTTCATATGAAATGTTCCACTATGAGTGTAGATCATCCTGAAAAATTTTCAGATTTTTATTCCATGTGGTTGGGCCGAAAATACTGCTGGACCTCTTATAGGTCCAGTTTTCCAGTTTTGCTTCTGTAGAAAATTGGGCTGATTGTTTGAAGGCCTTCCACTCAAAAAAAGCTCTTGCACTCTTCATAAGAAATGATCCTTGGGCTGTCTAGAATGGATCTGGAAAGTTTCAGCACATTTCGATTTCATTTGGTTAGTCTGCCACCCCTCCTTCCTTGTCTAGCTCGGTTTTTCCTAGCCGAAGTAGGAAAATATGCTAAAGTTGACTTGTCATACTTCCATAGTAGGCTTTATTTAGCCTCTAAATATATATTTCGAGCTTGTCGACAATATATAGCTTGAGCCACTGATATTGGCTCAATTTCTCCAAAACGTGCCTTGTCAGGCCAAAATATTCATTTTGGGTCCAAACATTGCCCCCAGACCTCGAAGTCAAAGGTCCTCGTCTTGACTGAAGAGGTCTTGAATCAGCACTCCTCTTATAATATCGTTGCTCCAAAGCCACTTGTATTGGCTTGACTAAAATTACTTGAACAGTAGCCTCTCTCCCTCTTAATTATACATAGTGAGCATACATATATTAATCGCCAGTCTTCCTTCGCGAACCATCCTTTGCGAGGCCATGTAACTAAAACCACTTCGCTGCCAACAATTCGCAACCCACCTTTCGCCACAATTATTGGCAAAAATATTGATTTGACCTCCTCCACTGCTAATACCATACTAGGCATATTAAATGCCTCTTGTATATGTGCCCAGACCAATACCAATGGCCTCTTAAGTATATTAGCAAGTTCCAGCCACTATTAGGCAAGAACACAATTTTTTGCATCCTCCGCGACGCACAAATTTGAAACTCTTTTTGTATTTTTTTATTTTTGTATTTTTTTTTTTTTTTTTAATAAGACATTGTGAATCAAGGTTTAGACATGCGGCCCAAGTATAGTCGTCTAGACACAAATTTTCTTTCAAATCCTTTGGGCAACCTTACTGAAATGGCCAGGTGGGAGAGGGCGAACAAGAGAGGCAGAATCCATTTTGGCATGAGCTACTCTCACATAGTGGTTTAGGCCTATTTGCACGCACTTCTGGATTCAAGAACCTGCCATGAACGTTGTCCCCTTTCTAGACACCATTTCACATAGGCTATACTTACTAAGATGAGAAAGGTCATAAGTGTGAAGACAGTTCAACAAGTGTTAATAAAAGCCGCCCTTAACCTTAAGGGACCTGAACTAGGCACCAATAAGGAGTTTAGGCCAATATTAACAAAAGAGACTTCACCTATTCCGTTATGATTCACAACCCCTTACCAAATTCAATTTTTTTTTTTTTTTTTAACTGATTTTTTTTTTTAATGAAAAGAAAACTAGAAACGAAAAAATTAACAGAAAATTAAAAGCAAAGAAAGAAAGAAGCTAGCAGCACCATGTTTGGCTAACCTCTAGAAGACCACGGGGGAGGCCATCTATGCTTCATTCCAAGCTCCGATGTATCAAAATTGGTAGGGTAAAAATCCCTCCTGTGAGAGCTTGTAGGAAAAGAACAAAGATACTTCTCGTTGAAGAATTTGGAGGAATTTGGCTCGTGAGAGGAGTAATCTTGCCCCCCAAGTATCTTTGTTGGTTGACGAGGCATGATCTTCAATTGTAATTTGGGAGATGACAGTGTCCCAAGATCGGCTTTGTCGCCAACTGTCGCCAACTTCTCTTGATCAAAGGGATGATCATAGGTCATATCTTGCCCCCCATGCATCTGATCAGTAGCCACGTATTTGGCTTGATCAGTGGAGAAATCAGATATTTGTTCAGAGACAATTGTATTGTCAGCAGAACAATCTTGTTGATGACCTTTTCCATGCACAACCTCTGTGTAAGGCTGTGACTCACCAGTGAGACCCTTAGGTTGATTGCCACCTATAGGCAAGTTAGTCTCAGAAACGACCTCTTCGCGAGCAGGTTTTTGACGTCCCAATTCGCCTTGCAACGAATTAGCCAAGCTGGAACCTTCCTCGCGTAAGGTTGTGAACTCAGATGTGATGTTCGCGGCATGTTGAGTGGTCTGTTTGTCGCTGCTCAAGAAAGGCTTATAGAATTGTTCTCTAGCTTCTCAAGCGTTCTGCTCAATTTCTTGGTCCCAATCGCGAAACCTCTGCTTTGTTTTTGCGATCAAACTGGCCATGTCCCTGGCTCGCTTTTTCTTTATGCCTCTCGACGTTGGCCATGATGATCGCCAGCTGTTCCTCAATGCTTGCCCCCTCTGGGATGGGAATAGGCATAAACTCATCATTAATGGCAGTATCGCCAATGGTGGCAACATTGACCATCTATTTACTTTAGGAATTTCTTTTGGTAAAGATTTTCCTCTGGCATCCCAATGATGGTGAACACAAAAAGACTCTGATGTGGTCCCACCGGGTGTGCCAAAATGTTTGGCTCCAATTTTGTTGCAGCTGGTCAACAGTCTCTTTTCTTGCGCGGGCGTGCCAGCACCGTTCGGGTGCGGTCGTCGGGGGTGTCTCTTGACCTGACTTCTTTCAAGCGATTGTAGACGAGGAGAGCACCAACCTCGTCGCGGGATTCTTTGTGCCTCGTGGTGAGGACTTTGCTGAAGTTTCTTCTTGTTCACAAGTCGATACTCAATATTGCAGATTGAGCAGAGCGAAATCACCGGGAAGTATTGAGATCTTGCTAAAGCGTGACTTTAGCTTGGCTGGGTTGCTAGGGCGTTACCCTTGCTTGGCTGGTTCTGTAACCGTTGTGGTTGCGGCAATACCGTCGGCTCCCGAGGAGACTAGGACCGAAGCACGTTGACAGAGGGTTTGGTGGCACTGAAAGTCGGCTTCTGAGAAGACTAGGACTAGGAGTGGGATCACCGGTAAGAGAAAGAGAAGGAGAGGAGTTGCTCTTAGAGAGGTTTGCTCTAGAGAGAACTTAGATCATCTTAGAGATGTTGTTGTTGAATGTGAATGTGTGTTTTAGAATGAGAGGAGAAGGTGTTTATATAGGGAAGAAAAAGAAGAGTGAAATGATGAGTGGAAGAAAAATAATGAAAGTAGATCTAAGTTCACTTGTAAAATATGGAAAAGATAGAGAAAAGATTAAATGAAAGCAAAGCATGAAGGTGCAGCAACATGGAAGTGGTGATGATCTATTAAAGAGATTGTAGAAGAAAAATATATCCAAGGAAAAAGAGAAAAGCATCTAGCTTTCTTCATGTGGGTAGGAAACATGAACATGTGAATATTGAGCTGGTTTTAGGTCAGTTTCTGCCCCTTTATTCCTTCAATTATTTCTCCAACAAGACTTCATTATATGCCTTCGACTTCTTCATATGAAATGTTCCACTATGAGTGTAGATCATCC
The DNA here is from genome assembly GCF_958449725.1 of Rosa rugosa. Taxonomy (NCBI): domain Eukaryota; kingdom Viridiplantae; phylum Streptophyta; class Magnoliopsida; order Rosales; family Rosaceae; genus Rosa; species Rosa rugosa. The sequence goes on from NC_084822.1 coordinate 11,281,055, forward strand.
TGACAAATTTTCAGATTTTTATTCCATGTGGTTGGGCCGAAAATGCTGCTGGACCTCTTACAGGTCCAGTTTTCCAGTTTTACTTCTGTAGAAAATTGGGCTGATTGTTTGAAGGTCTTCCACTCAAAAAAAGCTCTTGCACTCTTCATAAGAAATGATCCTTGGGCTGTCTAGAATGGATCTGGAAAGTTTCAGCACATTTCGATTTCATTTGGTTAGTCTGCCACCCCTCCTTCCTTGTCTAGCTCGGCTTTTCCTAGCCGAAGTAGGAAAATATGCTAAAGTTGACTTGTCATACTTCCATAGTAGGCTTTATTTAGCCTCTAAATATATATTTCGAGCTTGTCGACAATATATAGCTTGAGCCACTGATATTGGCTCAATTTCTCCAAGACGTGCCTTGTCAGGCCAAAATGTTCATTTTGGGTCCAAACATTGCCCCCCAGACCTCGAAGTCAAAAGGTCTTCGTCTTGACTGAAGAGGTCTTGAATCAGCACTGCTCTTATAATGTCGTTGCTCCAAAGCCACTTGTATTGGCTTGACTAAAATTACTTGAACAAGTGGCCTCTCTCCCTCTTAATTATACATAGTGAGCATACATATATTAATCGTCAGTCTTCCTTCGCGAACCATCCTTTGCGAGGCCATGTAATTAAAACCACTTCGCTGCCAACAATTCGCAACCCAGCTTTCGCCACAATTATTGGCAAAAATATTGAGTTGACCTCCTCCACTGCTAATACCATACTAGGCATATTAAATGCCTCTTGTAAATGTGCCCAGACCAATACCAATGGCCTCTTAAGTATATTAGCAAGTTCCAGCCACTATTAGGCAAGAACACAATTTTTTGCATCCTCCGCGACGCACAAATTTGAAACTTTTTTTGTATTTTTGTATTTTTTAATTTTAATAAGACATTGTGAATCAAGGTTTAGACATGCGGCCCAAGTATAGTCGCCTGGACACAAATTTTCTTTCAAATCCTTTGGGCAACCTTACTGAAATGGCTAGATGGGGGAGGGCGAACAAAAGAGGCAGAATCCATTTTGGCATGAACTACTCCCACATAGTGGTTTAGGCCCATTTGTACGCACTTCTGGATTCAATAACCTGTTATGAACGTTGTCCCCTTTCTAGACACCATTTCACATAGGCTATTCTTACTAAGATGAGAAAGATCATAAGTGTGAAGACAGTTCAACAAGTGTTAATAAAAGCCGCCCTTAACCTTAAGGGACCTGAACTAGGCACCAATAAGGAGTTTAGGCCAATATTAACAAAAGAGACTTCACCTATTCCGTTATGATTCACAACCCCTTACCAAATTCAATTTTTTTTTTTTTTTTTTTTTAATTTTTTTTTTATGAAAATAAAGGTAAAAAACTAACAGAAAATTAAAAGCAAAGAAAGAAAGAAGCTAGCATCACCATGTTTGGCTAACCTCTAGAAGACCACGGGGGAGGCCATCTATGCTTCATTCCAAGCTCTGATGTATCAAAATTTGTAGGGTAAAAATCCCTCCTGTGAGAGCTTGTAGGAAAAGAACAAAGATACTTCTCCTTGAAGAATTTGGAGGAATTTGGCTCGAGAGAGGGGTAATCTTGCCCCCCAAGTATCTTTGTTGGTTGACGAGGCATGATCTTCAATTGCAATTTGGGAGATGACGTTGTCCCAAGATCGGCTTTGTCGCCAACTGTCGCCAACTTCTCTTGATCAAAGGGATGATCATGGGTCATATCTTGCCCCCCATGCATCTGATCAGTAGCCACATATTTGGCTTGATCAGTGGAGAAATCAGATATTTGTTCAGAGACAATTGTATTGTCAGAAGAACAATCTTGTTGATGACCTTTTCCATGCACAACCTCTGTGTAAGGCTGTGACTCACAAGTGAGACCCTTAGGTTGATTGCCACCTATATGCACTTAGTCTCAGAAACGACCTCTTCGCGAGCAGGTTTTTGACGTCCCAATTCGCCTTGCTGCGAATTCGCCAAGCTGGAACCTTCCTCGCGTAAGGTTGTGAACTCAGATGTGATGTTCGCGGCATGTTGAGTGGTCTGTTTGTCGCTGCTCAAGAAAGGCTTATAGAATTGTTCTCTAGCTTCTTAAGCGTTCTGCTCAATTTCTTGGTCCCAATCGCGAAACCTCTGCTTTGTTTTTGCGATCAAACTGGCCATGTCCCTGGCTCGCTTTTCTTTATGCCTCTCGACGTTGGCCATGATGATCGCCAGCTGTTCCTCAATGCTTGCCCCCTCTGGGATGGGAATAGGCATAAACTCATCATTAATGGCAGTATCGCCAGTGGTGGCAACATTGACCATCTATTTACTTTAGGAATTTCTTTTGTTAAAGATTTTCCTCTAGCATCTCAATGATGGCGAACAAATGCAAAAAGACTCTAGTGTAGTCCCAATGGGCGTGCCAAAATGTTTGTTTTGAAGCCCGGTGGTTGAATGTGCTTTAAGAGAAAAACTTCTAATGTAGTCCCACTGGGTGTGCCAAAATGTTTGGCTATGTTTTGATGCCCGGTGGTTGAATGTGCTTCAAGAGAAAAGCTTCTGATGTCGTCCCACTGGGCGTGCCAAAATGTTTGTTTTGAAGCCCGGTGGTTGAATGTCTTCAAGAAAAGAAAAAAAATTCTAACCTTGTCCCACTGGGCGTGCCAAAATGTTTGTTTTGAAGCCCGGTGGTTGAATGTCTTCAAGAGAAAAGAAATTCTAACCTGGTCCCACTGGGCGTGCCAAAATGTTTGGCTCCAATTTTGTTGCAGCTGGTCAACAGTCTCTTTTCTTGCGCGGGCGTGCTAGCACCGTTCGGGTGCGGTCGTCGGGGGTGTCCCTTGACCTGACTTCTTTCAAGCGATTGTAGACGAGGAGAGCACCAACCTCGTCGCGGGATTCTTTGTGCCTCGTGGTGAGGACTTTGCTGAAGTTTCTTCTTGTTCACAAGTCGATACTCAATATTGCAGATTGAGCAGAGCGAAATCACCGGGAAGTATTGAGATCTTGCTAAAGCGTGACTTTAGCTTGGCTGGTTCTGTAACCGTTGTGGTCGCGGCACTACCGTCGGCTCCCGAGGAGACTAGGATCGAAGCACGTTGACAGAGGGTTTGGTGGCACTGAAAGTCGGCTTCTGAGAAGACTAGGACTAGGAGTGTGATCACCGGTAAGAGAAAGAGAAGGAGAGGAGTTGCTCTTAGAGAGGTTTGCTCTAGAGAGAACTTAGATCATCTTAGAGATGTTGTTGTTGAATGTGAATGTGTATTTTAGAATGAGAGGAGAAGGTGTTTATATAGGGAAGAAAAAGAAGAGTGAAATGATGAGTGGAAGAAAAATAATGAAAGTAGATCTAAGTTCACTTGTAAAATATGGAAAAGATAGAGAAAAGATGAAATGAAAGCAAAGCATGAAGGTGCAGCAACATGGAAGTGGTGATGATCTATTAAAGAGATTGTAGAAGAAAAATATATCCAAGGAAAAAGAGAAAAGCATCTAGCTTTCTTCATGTGGGTAGGAAACATGAACATGTGAATATTGAGCTGGTTTTAGGTCAGTTTCTGCCCCTTTATTCCTTCAATTATTTCTCCAACAAGACTTCATTATATGCCTTCGACTTCTTCATATGAAATGTTCCACTATGAGTGTAGATCATCCTGACAAATTTTCAGATTTTTATTCCATGTGGTTGGGCCGAAAATGCTGCTGGACCTCTTACAGGTCCAGTTTTCCAGTTTTACTTCTGTAGAAAATTGGGCTGATTGTTTGAAGGCCTTCCACTCAAAAAAAGCTCTTGCACTCTTCATAAGAAATGATCCTTGGGATGTCTAGAATGGATCTGGAAAGTTTCAGCACATTTCGATTTCATTTGGTTAGTCTTCCACCCCTCCTTCCTTGTCTAGCTCGGTTTTTCCTAGCCAAAGTAGGAAAATATGCTAAAGTTGACTTGTCATACTTCCATAGTAGGCTTTATTTAGCCTCTAAATATATATTTTGAGCTTGTCGACAATATATAGCTTGAGCCACTGATATTGGCTCAATTTCTCCAAGACATGCCTTGTCAGGCCAAAATATTCATTTTGGGTCCAAACAAGATCGAACCTAGTTCACTTTCATCTTGAGGAGAGTTTGTTGTTGCTGACTATGCTTAGTATTGTCGCCTTTGATGTAGCCTTGCTTCATTTGTTTAAAGTAAGCAACATTATCCTCATAAATGCTCGTAGGCTCATCTGTGGTAGACTTTAACCACAATTGCTTCGCACATGCATAATTATGAATCTAATCCATATACATTCACGAACTGCTTCGTGAAGAGAAATAATCGCTGCATGGTTCGAAGAAGTAGCGACTGGGGTCTGAGTTGGACCGTGAATTGCCATTACTAAATGGGACCTTGAAAACCCTGAGTTGATTCATAATGATTATGGTAGGAAGTACACAAAACCACCAATAGGGACCCTGCTGATTCCACCAGATATAGCTGTTCGATATGTTAGAATTAAGTGGACTTTACATTATCAATATCCATTAAGTAAATAACAATTGGTTTAGTTTAAGATAAATAACAAGAAATACATGAGTTATCTCTATCTAGTTACCTATTGAGATTGTATGTCTCTCTTTAGGAGTTGGAAATTCAAGTTAGCCTTACCTGATTAACATTAAGCTAATGTGATAAACTTTAGTCTTCTAAGTGATAAGTTTAGGCTTTATCTGGACTCCTTTATGGGATGAGTTCATCTTGAGTTTTGCCTATATATAGCAGGAGATAGTCCCTGCCTCTACTACGCTAAACATTCAGTTCATTTCCCATTAGTGAGGTTTATAGTAAATAGAAGGCAGAAGGCTTATTCCCTTGGTGATTTGCTGCAGAAGGCTTCCTTTACCTTTTGTTATTGAAGACCATTCCTTTTCTCTTGCTGTGTTGCTGGTCTAAATGTCGAACATGTATTCACTTGGACAAACTATCCTGGATGGAATCAAGAGTGTAGATGCAGGTACAATTCTAATTCTATTAGCAATGTCCTTGAATGCATATTTATGTATCTGCAATACATGTGTTTGTGCTTTTATGAATTGATCTTGATGTGCATATAAAGTTGTTGTTGCATCATGTTGCTTTACACGATACCCTTTATAGGACCAAGAAGTTCCTCCTTATTCATAATCTCTGGAGCAACAACACTCAAATGTACTCGCTTTAGGGTCTTCAATTTCACAAACAACAGAAACACGGCCGGATAGGTCCACAACATAGAAATTTCCCTTATAGTATGTAAGATCCATAATGTAATTGTCGCCCCTAAAAATCAAATTTTTCCAACCTTGGCCTGGTCTTGGGTTGCAAAATCCCAAACTACAGTAGCACCACCACAAGACCACTTTGGAGTTACGACGATATGACACTTTCTAGCCATGCTAGTTTGAATTTCGAGGGCAAAATTCTTTTAAGGGGGGTAGAATGTAGACCCCGTGAAATTCCGAACCTCACTTTTTGACGGGATAATTTTTCGTGACCTTTGTTTGGCCAAAGACTTTTGGAAATAGTTTGGGCTTGGGTCTTGGGCCCAAGAATAGCATAAGGTTAGAGTCCAAAATTTACTTTGGACACCCAACAGACGGGTATGCTAGTGAACCTAGCCCAATAAGTTAGTTGACCTTTGACCCGAACATCTCCCTTGATCCAATAAGGTTTTTGTAGCTCATAATAACATCTTTGCATAATTTTGAAATATAATTGTGCGTGCGTTTACGATTTCTCGTTTTACCTTTTTTCTTAACCGTTGGTTGAATTCCTACTCGCCTTACCTGACGCTTACTCATCAACCATCCCTCCGACTTTATAAAAACACTATTTATTTACTCCTTATGTTTTTCAAACTCGAGCAAAATTCCGACAAAACTTACTTTATCATTTTTCTATCTAAATACAAGTTTGGTGAGGCCCAATCCTTATTTGGTCTTGCCAACACTTTAATTTGAGTTTTCTTGTATTTACTTATTTTACTTTTATTTTCCCCAGCATTTTGGTTTTTACAACCTATTATTTTACCCCAAATTTATCTGATTCAATTCCTTCACTTTCCCCAAGCTGAGTCATCTTGCCCACACGCAAAGCTCAGCTTTTCCTCTTTCTTTGTTCACGTCAAAGTTGGGCAGAGGGAAAGGAAACCTTGATCAGCAACTCTGTTCCACGTTATCACCATGCATATGGCAACTCCTCCAAGAACATCACTCCAGACATTCAAAAGGGAGAGTCCCAAACCAGAGGTCGTCGTCCACCCTCCTCTTCTCACCCTTTCTCTCTTTTCTGGGCATATCAGTGTGTTTTCATGCCCCGAAACGCCTAGTTAGGGACCTCCGATCAAAAAACTTTCTTCATCAAAGTTGTTCACCTATGTCTCTTCTATCTAGTTTCCAAATTTCAGCTCTATCGGAGTCGGTTTAAGATCTGTACACCCCTCGAAGCAGAAGCTGTTCGGAAGCGAGCCTGTTCCGGATTTCTGCTTGAATTCCGTCTCTTGCTCTACCCGAATCCCTCACATCTTACTTGAGACTGATACCAACAGTTGGTAAGATTATTAAACTATCAAGTTCCTATTTCTTTCCTCAATTTTAGGCTCAATACATTCAAAACAACTCTTCCACATATTGAGAAGTTTTTGTTTCACTCTGCATGTTTGAGATTGAGCGAATTTCTTGGCCTGCAACTGGGCTCGATCCAATCAACTCCCTCAGCTCTCAAAAAAACCCTCAAGAGAAACTCAGTTTTTGGTTAGTCTTTGGTGAGTATCATCCTTTCCATAACACTTTGTATATCTTTGGTTATTGTTACAAACTCTTGCAGATTACAACTTGTCACTACTGTTGTTAGAACCTTGTTGCTTTAACTTAGAACCTTTCATTCTTTCTGATGTGTTGGATTTGTGCTAGACCATAGTTATCTTAAACATTAAAATCGTGGTTGATCCCAAGAGCTTGTTTGTTTTATGGTTGTCTAAACACCATGTCTTCAAAACATCATGTTATTGAGCTACAAGACCTTAGTTTTAAAGGATGACTGAGATTTTAAGTCTTTAGGAGCTTTAGATACTTTCTGTAGGTGTCTTAGAGTCTACTTAACCAACCATTTTGGGTACCAAAAGAGCTTTACACAAAAGAACCAATTTCTGCAGTTTTTCAGTTCCAGTATAATCTGACCCAGCTGTATTCCTTTCAAAAATGGAGCTGAAACGTCGATAATTTGGGATCAGTTCCTTTTGGAGAAAGATAGAAGACACATAGATGAACATTCTAGAATTGGAATCACCCCAAAAGAATTTTTCTAGAATTAGTTATGCAATTTTGAAATAGGTGGACAGAAGCTGATATTTCTGGAAAGAATCTGCACATCGTTTTACTTTAGCCTTTAAAACCTTTACTCTTCACATGGCTTCACTCAAAATTCTATAACCATTTCATTCTTACTGAGTACGTTGTTAAACCATCTTCTTTCCAAAATTTTCCAAACATTTTGGACACTCTTCCTTGGCCCTTAACAGTTCCTACTTAAACTCTGTTTCCAGCTTTTGACAACTTGTCTTCTAAAGGTGTTTTTGCCACTTTTTCCTGAAAAACTAACTCTCCCTTAGAGCCCTAATGGTCTGGTTATTAGTTAGTAACTAGGTTAAAGGAAAGGTTTTCTTCGGAGAGTAATGAGAGTGAATAGCTAGCCTAGTTTATCGTGATTAATGTCACTTATTTGGTCTAGGCTTGATATGTTGGTAGGATCTTGTGAAGTGGTGGTTGCTACAAGGTTGCATTGAGGCCAAGTGCTGCAAGAGAAAGCTCGAGTTCCAGGTAGGGGATGCCTTTAACTCTATCTATGCTTTTCTTGCATATACTATGTTTTATATGAGGCCTCTTGCATGGTTTTGAAAATGATCTGTTTTACACTTGAAATGGTTTGCGTGGATTGGATTGATGTGTTGGCAATTGATGGGGATGTAAGGAGAGGTTTGTTCCTCCTTTAGCCACCGGTGGTGGGCGGTGTGCACCATGCCCTTGTTATTGAATTATCCCCTTTGTCTCTAGCCTTGTGATTATTGAATTCCGAAAAGTGATTGGCTAGATGGACGGTTGTGATGGAAGTGTGAAAGATGATCAATTGCCGCGGGATTGTAATTACGTGGTGACGATCACGTGGAATCGCAAACCGGTTTTTATCTATTACTTTTTTCTCAAAACGATAACTCATGTTTTTAAACTTAGATATGGGGGCGGGCATGGGCAATGACTGGATGTAGGACCCTAACCCCTACTTTAGTTTGTTTTGCACGCTGTTGTTGTCGAAACTTGGGTACGGAGGATAATCCTTGGAGTCCAAAATTTGTTTTGTTTAAAATTTGTTTTTATTTGGCATGTTTGATTTCGTTAAATTTTTGTAACATTATGTATGGTTGATGATGTGTGTGATTGCTTACCACCAAAGTGGAACCCTAGGGTTAGAACCTCCATTTGGGTTTAGGTCCTAGTGGGCTAGACCTAGAGGACTCACATAAATTACCATTCAATGAACTTAATGTAAACTTGGGCTAAGAACTACAAAAAATGACGTAGGTTCTAAAACTCAACACAACACCACCTTCCTTTCCTCTTCCTCGCCTAGTTCGTAATCTTGTAGTTACGAGCCAAGCCCACTATACAAGCCTAAGAATTTCGGGCTTATAGATTTCTTGTTCTTCAACCTAAAGGCCTTGTCTCTTTGAGGAATTCTAGGCCCAAAACACTTACTCCCTAAGTGTCGCAGGTGTAGGGTTCCTTGGGGAGGCGGCGCTGTGGTAATTCGGTCTCCGGGTCGCCACAAATGGTGCACTCAAATATGCATAACTATGAGGTACTGGTACTCAGTCAGTAGCTGTAACGGAGAGATAGATTGAGTGGCGGTGGGTCGTAGATGAATTAGCATAGTTGCCGCGATATTGCATAACCCCAAACGAATATAGGGAAACTGGTGCTCATTACCAATGTCTGGGCTGCCATAGTACATAGTTTTTTCCGCGAGACCATTTGGGTGTGTACATGGGAATATGCTGTCCAACATCAGTTCTAATGATATGCAATAATCATCGAAAACCTTCAATATAAACTCTCTAGCATTGTCAAGTCAAATTGACTGAATGAGATGATTCAGATAGTAAGCCCATCACCATATGATTTGTGCTAGGAGTGCAGCATTACAAGTGGACAATGACACGATACATGACCAGCGTGTTTGTGCATCAACCAACATCATATAGTATTTAAATAGTCCGCAAGTTGGTTGAATCAGTCCACAGAATCCCCTCGGATTCTATGTAAGAACAGAATTATTATTTTCGTATCCTTTACGTGGGACGGTCTCGGTCTTAATTTTCCTAAGGAACATCTCTGCAGAACGAGTGAGGGGGTCTTAGAAGCTATAATGAGGATTTTGGTTGGGCCTGAGTGTCATAAACGCTATAAGAAGCAAAGTTGGTGACAACGTCACTAATGATATCATCACCACTATCCATGGCATCATGGATAGGGACGTCACTGACCCTAGGCCGGCTGTAGATGGCTGTGGCACCAAAGGCAGTGGCGGTGGTCACACTCAGTCCAGGAATCAATTTTTGATTCTTACTTCATTTCGCTCGAAAGAATGGATGCACGTGTGAAGTCTTTGATATACGGATTATCATATCATGACTAGGATGACCTATCTTGTCGTGGCAAAGCCAACATGTGTCTAAATCAAGAGATCTTCTCTCATAACTTTATAGAACTTAATAGCTCAAATAATGGTAACATAATTAAGTGCACTAGAGAGACATATAAGTTCCTCTAAGATGCGATTTTATTCGCAATCATAAGAGATAATGCAAAGGAACTCTTTGTTCTCAGTATGCGTTCCCGCATGGAATCCGTTGGCTCATAGGAGCGTAAAGAGTTTCTGCGACAGTAATCAAAGTGCCATTAGGCGAGAGGAATTGGGTCATTTAATGTCCTTGAACTAATCCTGATGGCCCTGCAATCGAAGTCACAGAGGAATATGCTCAGAATTTAAAATGGAGCCATAATGAAAAGAACTTGAATTTTATTCATAAGCCAACGATATACATAATTGTTTCTTAATTAACCATAAAGAAAATCTAATTTGAAACTAGCTAATAAAAACAAAGGTAGTCGTCTAACTTCTTTCGGTAACTCTAAAATAAATATAACTAGGGAAGTAGAGAGATGTCGGTGGAGCAAATCTACCACTTATCTCAAAACTTCCCTAAACATCATACTTATTTTGGATGAGCTTAATTGAATAAAAACTAAACCAATGGCATCTACTAATAATACTGTAGCAATTGCCATATTACATCTCTTGGAAAAATAAAGACTTACTCAAAATCATCAGTCTCTTGATCTTGGCCTGATTTTAAATCTTCGACCCTTAGCTCAAGATCACCTTCTTGATCCTCTTGTTCCATGTAGTTTGCTTTCCTTGCTTCATGGTACTTCTTGTATGCGTTTGCAACATTCTTTGCCCAATGTCCGGACGCTCCACATTGAAGACAAACATCTCTATGGTCATGCTTCCTTGATCGAGGCACTTTTGGGGCGCAATTTGGATGGCTCTTATGGTTGGTGGTACCACCACCATGGCCAGAGACATTGCCTCTCTCTCTCTCAATCTCTCTCTCTCACTCTCTACACGTTGACCACCATGGTTCCGTGTCCGCTTGTTTTGGCGGTTACCTTCCTCATTAGAGCGAGAATATGGACTAGAACGTCAGAATTGTCTCTAGACTTAGGATTTCGCTCTTCATTAGTAGGACGATTATAATTGGACTCCGGAATAAACTTGGTTCCCACAAGTCTCGAATTATAGTTTTTCATAAGGATATTGTCATAATTCTCAGCTACATTCATGGCTCTAATTAGCTCATGAAACCTTGTGATACGTCCTGCAATTACATCTATACGATAGTTCTTAGCAACCATCAATGCAGAGACGGGGAAGGTAGAGAGAGTCCTCTTGTTCATCATCGTATCTGTGATATCTTTTCCACAGAATTCCATCAAGGATTTGATGCGAAGTGCTTTTGAGTTGTAATCAAGAACTATCTTGAAATCACATAATCGGGGATTATGCCATCTCACTTCTAGGTCAGGAAGCAGAGAGTCACGACGTTGCCAAAACGCTATTCGAGTGAGACCCACAGCTTTCTAGGATCTTCTTCATTCAAATACTCATATTGGAATGAATCATCCATATGACGAGTCATTAGGATGATGGCTAGCTTTTGCCTTATTTGCATCCATAGCTGCTTTATTTGCTTCCAAAGCTTGAGCCTGGGCTACGGTAGACACTACCTGAGAGGGCTCAAGGATTTTTGATAGAATCCCTTGAGCCTTGAGATGCTGGCAGATATCACAAACCCGTTTGTGGTATCTAGTGTCAATTGTTCCCAATGGAGTAAAGTCCAGTTTGTTCAGGTTACACATCCTGAAAAGAACAAGAAAATGAGGTAGTTTCGGAGCAAATAGGCTACCATGAAAAACAATAGGAATTTCTGAGCGTAATCGCTCCCAAGATATTTGATTCCAAGAGATTTTGGATTAGATTGAAAATATATATAAGTGGTCGATCCTAAAGTCTCAACAAACTCTAAGTTTGGAGATAGCATGAACCCCCCAGTTCTGCTTAATTTTCCCACAAAAGAAGAAGTGGGAGGTAGAAGAATGGAGGTTGCAAGTCTCTAAAAAAAGAAAAGAATTGAAATCTTAAACAAAAGTACACAAAAGCGGGAACTTTAATGCTTTAAAAGGGTAAAAGGCTAGGGGTCGCTAGAACTTTTGGCCGAAAAAAGATGCTTCTGGCCGGTGGTTGACTGATGGTAGTTGGTGGCTGGCCGGAACTGCCCTAAATAGCTTATGTCCGGTTTTTCTGCAGGTCGATTCAATGGCTTTTAGATCGGTTCTTGAGTTTCTTCTTTCGGTTCCTGGATCCTAGAGTCGAGGCGCTGCTAGTGGCCGAGTTTGGCTGCCGTAAGAGGTTTGGAAAGCAGCGAACCAGTGAATGATTGGCTGCAGAGGGTTTGGGGCTTCCGATGGCCGGTTCAGTGGGTTTCCGGCCTGTTCCGGTAGTTTTGCCACCTATTCTGGGCTTGTGGGATCAAGGGCTACACCGTGTGCGACGGAGGTAGTTAGGGTTTCAAGGTTTTGTATTTGGATTTATGGTTTGGCTATTCGTTTTAGGCTTAAGGCTTCAAGCTGATAACGTGCTTTAGGAAAAAGGGATGCAGATAACAGTAGAGAGAATTTGGGAGAATAATCTGTACTTTCATTGATAATATGGGTCTCTTTATGTAGAGGATTACTAAGAATCTGCGTCTTACAAGGAAACAGAATCATACAATGATTACAATATCTCCATAGATATCTATAAGACTAACCCTATTACAACTTGAACAAGTAACTAGAGTTTGGGCCAGACACATAAACTAGGTGTCCTTAAACAATTATTATTATTATTATTATTATTTTATTTATTTAATTTTTTTTTGGGACAATGTTATAGTATCCTAAAGGGTTCCTAGACTTAAGGACTAATCTCTCGGAGCAATGTGAAATATTCTAACTATGCATTACAACACAGTGCCTAGCCATTTTGACAGCTTTGTAAGTTGAACGCGAGTAAATGGATTCTCTGCCAAGACGCTCAACCATTAGGCCACTTGCAGTGGTTGTTTGTTTGAGTCAAAGAAAGTCATGCTATTGTAATTTTAATCGTTGACATAAATGATTTATGTGGCCAAATAGTTTTCCCTTTGTTTCGGGTGAAAGAAGTTATTAGTAGAACTAATTTAATTTAAACTTTAGGAAATTTGGGATGTTGTTGAAAACTAATCAATAAAATCACTTTTGCTAAGGGAATCTCAAGCACTAGCTACTAGTTTTTTTTTTTTTTTTTTTTTTTTTTTTTTTTTTTTTTTTTTTTTTCTGGACGACAATTTAACTCCCCACCCATCCCATCCCTTATGTCAGTGAAATTTGAACTCGTGACCTCCATTGTGTTAGTTAGACTAGCTAACGAACAGGCTATGGCTCAATGACAAGTAGTAGCTACTAATTGAAATCAACTTCTTTAGCCGACGAACAGCTCTAGCTAGAAGCAACAACTTTACCCGCTAGTTTTCTCAGCCTTTCTTAGTTTCTCTGCAATGATTTCTAACAAACTGAAAATTACTCTAAATTCTCTTCATCTTAGACCTAGCTGCTTTCTTTAAAAAAAAAAAAAAAAAAAAAAAAGACTAGTAACTTTAGCAAAATTGCTAAAAGTCACAGTTTGACTTTGTTTCAGAAATAGAGGAAAGTCAAATTATTTTTGTAACGTTTTTAAAAATGATTTTTATAAACAAAAACTAGAAAACGAGATTGTACTTTTCAAATCTAAAAATGTGTTCGATAATTTAGTGTAAACAAATATTCTCCACATTTTCTAAACTGGGAAAAGGAAAAAGTGAAAATGTTAAATTGTTGTTTTCAGTTTCTTTGAGCAAAAACTGAAAATATTTTCAAACTTTAATTTCCAAGTTTTGAGAAATAGGTCACCCAACACATTTTCACTATATTTTCATTTTCTAAAATGAAAACATTACCGAACGCCATCTTAATTGTTCGTTTTTCATTATCACCCATAAGCTAATCCCCATAAAAGCCCAAATCACAATTCTACACTAGCTTGGGTTCCCATAAATGTACACATACATCATTTAGTCAAGGATTATGTTTTTTTTTTTCTTCTCCAATAAGATAAATGGCCCAAGCCCAAAATCACAACGTGCAATAGTTTCTGGTTTCTAGTCCTAACGACTATATGGAACATCATATATATATATATATATATCGAGAGCGAGGCCTCGCTCTGAAATTCAAGTGCGAGGTTAGAGTTTAGGGTCACTTTTTGGTCGCATATCCACATCTCGACCGTTTAGTTTTTAGGTACTAATATATAGATCATCTCTGCAAAATTTCAACTAAATTGATAGTCATTAAGGCATTGATAACTACCTTAAAGCTAGTACGGTTCAGGTTTGACAGATTCAATTCGTCCATTGGTTTAAGCGAGTTAGATACCTTAAAGATCATCAATTTGGCTGAAATTTTGCAGAGATGATCTATACATTAGTACCTAAAAACTGAACGGTCGAGATGTGGATATGAGACCAAAAAGTGACCATAAACTCTAACCTCACACTTCAATTTCAGAGCGAGGCCTCGTTCTGGATAGGATATATATATATTGTCAAAATATGGACAGAGTTATTCTTCTTATGTTAGATTTGGAATAATACTTTTATTAGGAAGCAATAACAGCTTTTATTGGGGGGGTCAATAAACTTTTTATAATTAACTTTCAAAATCAAGAGCATTTTCATTTTTACTGATTATTGACCATAAATTGTGATGACCTGGTTTTCTGTTATTTAATTTTGGTAATTTATAATGGACCAGTTGTACGAATATTTGTTATTGTACTTTATTCGTAGGTTGTATGTGGAGTGGAATGAGTTTTGTACGTATAATTATTCGAATTTCACAGTTTAAGGGGTCGTGTGAAGTTTGACTTTTTATATATTGGGATTATTGGAAAACTTCCTTCACGAAAGTTGTAGAGCGCGTCGATACGAGTTCGTGAACATGCGAAACGCATAAATCGGAGTTCGTATGAGGAAGTTATGGCTATTGGAAGAAGTTTCCATTTTAGTATAAATGGGGAAAATCTGAAATTTTATTTCATTTTTCCCTTTCCTTTTCCGGAAACCCTTTCCCTTCTCTCTCTTCTCTCTCGGTCGACCCCTTCAGAAACGAAAATATCCTGCTGACCCGACCCGAACCCGGTATTCCGACCCGGTCGAAACTTACAGCTCCGGCGACCTCTTCCGGTGAAACGAGCCCAGATCAGTTCGCCTCCTCCGTGCGCTCCTCCCTGTGGTACTCTCTAACGTCGATTCTTGCTGTGTGCGACGGAGAAAGGTGGTGCAGCCTAGTGTTTTCGGACCCGACCGGAAAACACAGTTCCGGCGACGTCAAGGCTTCAGGCTTCCATCTTTGGGTTCGTGGGACGCTCCTTGATCGATCTATGGTGTTTGTTTCGATCGGTTTACGTGGAAATCGGTTTAACTCAGATTGGATTACTGTTCACGGCTTGTGAGGTAGTTTTCGACCCTTTATGCTCGTTTTCTGACTTCGAGCTAGTTATGAAAATTTACAAGCATGCTTAGATGAAGCTTTTTGATGTTGGGAGTTTTGTGAAATAATGAGTTTTGGCCGGCGGCGGTGCGCCTCCATTTGTGGCGGCGTTCCGGCGGTGTTCCGGCCATGTATGGGACTGTTTCTGATATTATATGTCTTCTACTCGTCGATATAAGTGTTTCGATATATAATATGCAAATTTTGGAGTTCGAATGGATTTGTTATGATTTTTACCGTTTCATATCAGTGAATTTATTCGATCCGTGAGGATTTGAGTATCCGATCAACTTGTGGTTTGGACACATCGATCGTGGAAGTGTTCTGAAGACCTTGGGAGGTATTGGATGTGGTTTCGCCTCGATTGGCGCCACTTTGGGGATTTTAGTTCAAAACAGGGGTTTCAGACTTAAATCAAATGTGAATCATTACTAAGTGGAAACCGTATGTGATTAGGTACTTGACGAAGTATTTGGACGGTTATTCTGTGGTTTGACTACTTATTCTGCATTGAAGACGCAGCAGGAGTTTCGAGGTGAGTAAATCTCACAAGGATCTTTATGAACAGAAGTACCATTATTGTTTTGACGTTAATTAATTAACTGCAAACTATAGTTGGTATTAGTAGGCATTCCTGAGCGAATGACTACGTATATATATATTTACGCGAAATATATATATTCTTGTGGATGGTATTTGATGAATAATATGCATGATGATGCTTATATTATTGTTGAATATGACTTTTCATGGAAACAATATTGTGGAAAAAGATGTTTTCTATTGTTGAAATGTATTGAGTTTGATGTTACATTTTTGAGTCAAGCGTGACTCATTTAAATGTATTGGTCTTTGTACCAAGGGTCACAGATGGTGAGCAGGGATAGGAAAGTCGAAATTAGATATTTGTAACATTTTAGGTCAGGTGTGACTTACTTAACGTTTGACTTTGAGACTAGACGGGGTCTAAAGATCATATGTCACAGATGGTGACAGGTTGCAGATGGCGACCTTGATGTTTGATTTCATGATCAGACGGGGTCTGAAATCATATGTCACAGATGGTGACAGGTCGCAGATGGTGACCAAGACAGGAAATAGGTAATCACGTCCTTGGTAGGACGAGTGATTACGATTTCAATAGAGCTCTAGTCTGTCTGCCATGATAGCTTATGGGAGTAACAGTCGAGGTTGCTGGAGACTCATAGGTATGTAGTTTAAAGGAGAGTTCCGATGGTATTCTTCTTTAATTGTCTAGATGAGACTTGAATTGCTACTTGATGGTTAAGTTAGCAAATAGAACATTGTCACGGCGATGACTCATGTTGTCCTTTCTGTGGAAAGGATATGGAATGTTAGAAGGAATCATGGTTGCATGTGTTCCTTAAGTAGATTGATGTGAGTTGTTGATTGATGTTCATGAGTTACTCATACGGGCTTGCAAAAGCTTACCGGGTTTGTTGTTTGGCAACCCCGGTGCACCATTTAAACGGTGTAGGGGTTAATCCTGCAGGTCAGGAAAATCGTGGCTGAAGCTGAGGTAGCTTGTTGGCAGCAGAACGGGTAGGAAGCAAATTTTGTTGGCTTTGCCAGTGTATGACTTCCGCTATGTAGTAAGCTCTGAGGAGCATTTACGTTTTATTTTGTGATGACAATTTAATTCGTAAATTTGTGTAATATATAACTCTGTGGAGCGAGTGTATATTAACTTGGATTGGTTCAGGGCATCAGTATATACTTGTTTTAAGGGAAAGATGTTCCAGGTATTTGTATTGATGACTGAACGTTCACGCATGTATAATTATGGGATTATATATATCGATTTTTATTGTTGTTAAAAATCAGGGGCGTGACATAAATAATTGGGGGGGGGCAATAAAACATGATAAAACTTTTATTGGAGGCAATAACAGCTTTGATTGGAGGTCAATAAACCTCCTAATACTTTTCTAAAGATCTTCGACGACTTCCCCGTGGGCCTCAGGCGATCTCTCCGTTAGCCTCTGACGATCGGTGAGATCTCTGACGAGGTTTCGACAAAGTCCGGCGATGTTCCAGCTAAGTCCGATGAGATTCCAGCAAACTCTCCGGTGATCTCACTCTCTCTCTCTCCCCCTTCCACTTTTACTTGCCCCTAATAAACTTTATTGCCCACCAATAAAACCCAATAAACTTTAACTGCCTCTAATAAAAGGTTTTGAATTGATGTAATCTCCTCATCTTCTTTCTCAATCAAAGTTTTATTTGTCTATTTTTAGGGAAATTAGTCCATTTTCCCCAATAAGCTTTTGTTGCCTTGCAATAAAGCTCAATAAAATTTTATTGCTCCCCAATAAAAGTTTATTTTATTGGGGGGGGGGGGGGGGCAATAAAGTTTATTAGGGGCAGTAAAAGTCTCCAGTGACCTATAAGACCTCCAGTAACCTCCGGCGAAGTCCGGCTATCGGAGTCCAAAGTGCGGCGAAGTCTTCGATGACTTTTCTCTTTTCTACTCTCTCTCTCTCTCTCTCTCTCTATGTGACAAAGGGAGAGAGGGAAAAATTGTCCCCAAAAAAAATTAATTGTGTATTAGAGCAAAAAATATATAATCTGTTGGGTAAGTGGGTAATCTTATATGTTGGGGTAAATAGAGTTAAAGTAGCTGAAATTTAGGAAAGTGGACATTTTCCCATATATATATATATATGGGAAGCATCTTGGATCACTTGCCAATTTAGGAGCTTTTTCATGTTGTAAGGTGTTTGATTAATGACCTTGGGGGCTGAGTGAAGGATAGTTACCAACTTATCGGAATAAGATTGATCAAACACGACGGAGCCCAGTAGGAGTAACCCAGGGGAGGAATGGAATTAGAAGCGGAGGAAGCTATCTTCAGTTGTCGTGATCTCTATCTCTCCTACTATAAGGTGAAGCCCTCAAAAGGTTTACCAAATTTTGAACTACCTTAATTACCCTATTAAGTTAATTGAAAGTTTGAAACAAATAAGTACAAGGGTTATTATAGTACTAAGTAAAAGAAATAAACAAAAATAAATAAATAAATAAAGAGATAATTATGGAAGAGAGACGTGGGTGAGAAAAGTATAGGATAGATAACTACATTCATTTCAAATTCTCACATCTAAAAAAAAAGTGAATAAACTGATAAAACTAAAATTAACCATTTTTTTTTACCTAACTTTATGAACAAATGCACGGGTAAAAAGATAGTACATTAATAATTGCCATTACAAATAATAACATATCATATGAAGCATATTTCAACACGAACAATTCTTAGATTCACCCCTGGGTGAACAAGCATATTCACCCCTATTATCGATTAACTCACTTTTACTTAATAAATTTATAATCCAACAGTCCATATCTTAAATTAGCATTTAAAGATCATCTCTGTAAAAAATCAATTGAATCGGAAATCGTTTAATTATCTAATTGAATCAAATAAATGGACGGTTCTAACAATACTTACTGTTATTATGATGAACCGTCCATGTATTTCATATAAATGAATAATTAAAAGGTCTTCAATTTGATTGATTTTTTACAAAACTAATCTTTGTATTACATTATACAACTTGAATGGTTGGATTAGAAAATTAAAAAGTTATTATGCGTTAATCATAAGAGAGGGTGAATATGCTGCTTCACCCCAAAGGGTGAACACGGCCTAGAAGCATATTTCAACTCGGCTTGCAACTAGAACGCGTAGTGAATTGTGTTATTTTTCTATTTTATTGACTCCGCTTTTGTATTCCTCGACCTACTACTTTGCCAAAGAAAAAAAACAAAAAAACAAAACAAAACAAAACAAAAGGTCGACTTCACATTAACTTACATGGAAGGAAGCAGGAAATTGCTGTATGAACGCTCTTATATTCCCTCGATATCTCACTTGATCAGTACCGTTCCCAACTCGATCTTTCAGCCTGTTTGCTTATGGATCCAATCACCATTCCATCAGGAGTACTCTCTTCCTCTCTTGCTTTGCCTCGTTCATGGACATATGATGTTTTTTTGAGTTTTAGAGGGGAGGATACACGCAAGAATTTTACAGATCATTTGTTCAACAGCTTGGTTCAAAAGGGAATCAAAACATTCAGGGATGATGAACGTCTCACTACAAGAGGAGAAGATATTTCGTTGAAAATACTGAAAGCACTTGAAGAGTCAAGGATTTCTATCATCATATTCTCTCACAACTATGCATCCTCAACATGGTGCTTGGATGAACTTGTCCAGATCCTTCGCTGTAGAGAGTCAAAGCAGCAAACGGTTGTACCAATTTTTTACAAGGTGGATCCCTCAGAAGTAAGAAACCAAAGAGGTAGAGTCGGCGAGGCATTGGCTTTTCATGAGCAAAGATTGCATAACGATGAGAAGGTGATTCGATGGAGAGCAGCTCTCAAAGAAGTAGCAGATTTGCGCGGGTGGCTTTTCTCAGACGAGTAATTTTCTGACCACTTAATTAAGTTTTGATTCTAAGGTTTAATTACGTGATTTTAAAAACACAATTAAAATTTTAGAAAAAATTATAATCCATATTAGGATAATGTTAGAGAATACATTTTGTCAATGATTATGTTTTTGAACCAACTCGTGCTCTAGTACATATATGTATTTACTCTGTCGCATGAGGTCTCACTTTCACATTGCACTTTCTTAGCTAGTCTCTTTTGATGAAAAATATAGATGTCTTTTAAACTAGATCTTGAACTTTATGTATAATGTCAAGTGATTAATTTCTTTCGTATTGTACAAAAGACACTTCAACTCTAGTATCAATAATTTATTGAAGATAATCAGCGCTCCAAAGAAATAAATTTTCCACTAAGTTGAATGTACGTTTCATATCTCACCTTGCAGGTATGAATCTACTTTCATTCATAAAATTGTCGAAGATATTTCAGTACAAGTTTTCAACGACCAGACATACTTGAATGTGGCAAAGTACCCAATTGGAATAGATTCTCGTGTACGAGATATAAATAATCTTTTAGGAGTTGAAGAAAATGAAATTGATGTTCGCATGGTTGGTATATGTGGGAATGGTGGAATAGGCAAGACCACAGTAGCTAAAGCTGTGTATAATTCAAATGCGCAAAAGTTTGATGGTAGTTGTTTTGTGGCAAATGTTGGAGAAATTTCAAAGACACCGGGAGGTCTAGTCCAACTACAAAAGATTGTTCTTTCTGAGATTCTAAAGGAAAAAGATTTGGAGGTGACAAATGTTGACAAAGGAATCAATATGATAAAGAGAAGGTTGAGAGAAAAGAGGGTTCTCGATCTTAATTCTTGATGATGTTAATCAACTGGACCAGTTAAACAATTTAGCTGGAGACTCTGATTGGTTCGGACGGGGCAGTAGAATTATCATAACATCAAGAGATAAGCATTTGCTAATGGCTCATCAAGTTGACCCAATATATGAAGTCAAGGGATTAAATAATGATGAAGCTTTACAGCTCTTCAGTTGGAATGCCTTCCCAAAAAGTAGACTTTCATCTGATTATGAGGAACTGGCAAATAAAGCAGTACATTATGCTCAAGGGCTTCCATTAGCTCTCGTGCTTTTGGGTTCACTTCTTTGTGGTAAACATTTGGATCAATGGCAAACAGTCTTATCAGTGTTGGATAATAAGAAAAGAGTTTCTAAGAAGAAAATTTTAGAGGATCTGAAAATATCTTACATTGCATTAGAAGAATGGAAAACTGTGTTGGGTGTATTAGATAGCTATGAAAGAGTTCCTAGCATAAAGATTGAAGATCTCAGAATAACTTATAATGCACTAGAAGATCCGGTGATTGAAGAACTCTTGCAAAAGCCTCTTTTAAATATTGACGAAACTCGTATTTGGATGCATGACATGATTGAAGAAATGGGTGAAGAGCCTCACAGCTATAGAATGGTAAGTGCGTGTGTGTGTATTTTCTGCTAGATATGTTGAAATTTTAATCGAATGCATTACCAATTCCTTTTGTAGGCCACTTCAACTGCGTGGATCTTTTTACTCACCAATGTTGGTCTAGAGATTTCTTCAGCTATGTTTGATCAATTTTCCTCCCCAAGCAATAAGCCCCATTTTGCACTAATTACCATGGTGTTAGCTATTTTGGCTGTGATTATTTCCATCTGGGAGCTCATTCACAAGGGTATAAAGGAAAGAGTGAAATATAGGAGGCAACTGGGAATGTTTGGGTGGTTTTATTCACGTTCCAGTAACAAAATCTTTGGTAGTGTTCCTGACATGTGTGGTCTACTTGGTGGCATCTCTCAATCGGTTTATTCAACAGTTCAGTATGTTTGCATCCTTCGGCACATTGAGAATCCTTACAAAATATACCTTTGGCCTATCATATTTCTCTTATGCTTGGGTGCTTCAAGGTTACATTGGAACCAAAGAAACATGAGAAAATTGAAACTATAGAGCAGTTTATTGCCCTGTATGAAATTCTCCAGGTTCCTACTGAAGCTAGTTGATTTGGCAGGCATCTGAGCCAGACGTGCATTTATTTCATGTGCCAAAATTAATGTTTGTTGTGATTTGTGAAGTTATGCTCAGTGTCGACTTTTCTTTTTTCCGATGTTTAATCTTAAGTATATATGTTCTCACATATATGCATGATGTTTAATTGTTTCTGCTAGGTAGAAGCAAGCATGAATCAGGTTGCATTTTTTTCCTTACCTGTTGGTTTGGTTTAGTATGATGCTTGAACTTTTCTTATTAACAAGATTCAATTCAGTTTTCTAAAGATATATGAGAGCAAAGAAACTTAATTAGGTGTGACCGTGTGACAGTAATTCGTACTCATGAGTCATGACTATGCAAATGCAAGTATACGGAGAACGGTTGGTTAATTGGCCTTGTATCATTATGAGAAATAACTTGGGCTTAACCTTAAGCTACAAAATCAACAATTTTTTGCAGCAAATGGCCAGCCTTGTCGAAGTTGGGGTTGGGGTTGAACAAATGAAAGCTATGGTCCTCCCCTGTTGTCTCAAACAACTCCATAAACCCCTCCCTAACTTTTTCTGAAGTCTATTGGTATCCCACTACTCCTCTATCTCTAGTTCATGGCATGGTACCCTAATTGGTGGCATCGTGCAGTGCATTTTCTCGACAGTACAGTGTATTTTAATTTCTACCTTCGGCAGGTTGATAATCCAATCCAACTATGCCTTTTGCCTACCATCGATCTTTTATAAGTTAGAAAACTGAATGTATGCATATGATCATTGTACTCGATATGAGAATACACAAATTTACCTGGAGGTGCAGCCATTGTTGAAGACAACAGTTTGAACTTTTGAGCTGGTGTACTTGGTTTGTTCTCCTCTGAGCTATCCTTTAGTGAGAGTCTCCAATGGGCAGAGATTATGAATTCTCAATTGATGATGGTTGCTGATGCAAGAGCAGGGACCAAGTAGTCCTATATATATAGGCTTTGGTTTAGGCTCCTTCCCATAAAGGTTTTCCTAAACCTATTAGCAATAGGAACTATATTCCTGAAGTGTGTACAAGACAGTTTTACCTAATGTAATAAGGCATGGCCATGTAATTCGATTTTTAGATCCTTATTGTAACGGAAATGCAATTAGAACAACATAACTTAGTCCAATTACATGTTCTGTATATATGAAGAGTAATCAGTTACTGTGACTTTAGTTGATATTGATTAGTCCACAGAACCTTACAGTCTCCCACTCGGACTTATCAATATTCAACACATCAAGAATTATCACTTTAAACCAGATATTGTAATTATGAAGTGCGCGCTGGACAAGTCATGAATTCCAAATCATCCTCACAGCTCAGTCAATCTGCAGTTAACACCATCAGACAATGAGAAGACAGATGTTTAACCAAACAGCAACACCTCATTACCATAATGCAACAACCACAGATCACAGGAGCAATATTCTGTACACAAACATATATCTTGGGTGCTTTATGAAATATAACAACACATATAAGGTCCTTACTGAAGGATTCAATAACAGAATTAATCAAGCATGCACAAAAAATTCAAGTTCTTACTGACTCATCACAGTTATGCAAATCTGCAACTGATATTTGACATTCTTGAAAAACTCTAAGCTTTCAAGCTTAACAATGTATGCATACCCTTTATGATGATGAGAGCTTTGAAAAAATAAACTTCTAAAATAAAATTTACTTAAGATAAGTTAAAAGTTTTCAGCTACTGAAGTATGATTCATATAATGAACTCAGAAATGACTCCCACTCATTCAGCCAAGTCAAAATTCTCTAAGACACCCATATTTTTGACATGTATCTAAAAAGCTGCTACTGCAATGGCCTTTGTGAGAGAATCTGCAAGTTGAGCTAGGGTGCCAATTTTGATTATTTCAATTTCATTATTTCTCACACTTTCTTTGACCGCATGGTATGGGGAAATGACACTATTACATGGTATGGGGCAATTCGTTGCATCATAATTCTCAAATATAATTTCATTCTACTCATATTTTGTGAAGGGAATCAAAGTAGAAGAGAATACTTCAATTCAGGGTTAATTCGATGATTCTATTCATCCCACAATGGGGTATATATACAAGTACAAAGGAGTAGTCTAATTCTAATAGGAAACAATCATTTCCATAATTACATGATATCTTAAATAAATAAGAATCCTAATTACATACAGATTTACAGCGGTTCTACACTCCCCCTCAAGTTGGTGCATAGATATCTATCATGCCCAACTTGTCAACCGAGTTGTCGAATATCTTCCTGGACACTCCTTTAGTAAGAACGTCAGTTAATTGCTCCTCTGAGTTTATAAATGGAAAGCGAATAATCTTTCTGTCAAGATTTTCTTTAATAAAATGACAGTCAACCTCCACATGCTTTGTTCCATCATGCTGAGCTGGATTATGTGCAATCTCAATGGCAGCTGTATTATCACAATGCAAATCCATAGGCCGTTTAAGCTTGTAACCCAGGTCTTTCAGGACATTATGGATCCACAATATTTCACAGACTCCATGTGCCATACCTCGAAATTCAATTTCTGCACTTGATCTGGCAACGACTTTCTGCTTTTTGCTACGCCAAGTGACAAGGTTGCCAACAAAAGTGAAGTACCTAGATGTAGAACGTTTGTCAGTTTTATCACCAGCCTAATCTGCATCTGTGTACCCAACAACTTCCAATACATCTTTTTTCTCAAACAGTAACCCTTTACCCAGCGCCATCTTCAAGTACCTCAAAATATGAAAGACTGCATCCATATGCTCTTCACTAGGACAATGCATAAACTGACTAACAACACTTACAGCATAAGCAATATCAGGTCTAGTATGTGAAAGATAAACCAACCTTCCTACAAGACGTTGATACCTCCCCTTATCAGTTGGAACTTGATCAGGATAAATAGCAAGTCTGTGATTCATCTCAATGGGTGTCTCGATTGGACTGCAGTCTAGCATCCCCGTTTCAGCAAGTAAATCAAGAACATACTTCCTCTGTGAAAGTGAAATCCCCTTTTTGGACCTTGCAACTTCAATACCCAGAAAATACTTCAGTTGTCCCAGATCCTTCATTTCAAACTCCTTTGGCAGATACTTTTGCAATTTATTCATCTCTTTCGGATCATCCCCTGTAACAATCGTGTCATCAACATACACAATAAGAGCTGTAATCTTACCATTCTTGCGCTTGATAAACAAGGTATGGTCAGAATTGCTCTGTTTGTATCCAAAGGCTCTCATGAACTTTGAAAATCTTCCAAACCAAGTTCTTGGAGACTGCTTCAGGCCATACAAAGACTTCTTCAATTAACACACCTTGCCAACGTCACTTGGGTAATTCTTAACACCTGGGGGCACATCCATGTACACTTTTTCCTCCAAATTCCCATTAAGAAACGCATTCTTCACATCAAACTGGTGTAATGCCCAATCTTTGTTTGCTGCAAGTGAGATTAGAATCCGGACAGTATTGATCTTTGCCACAGGTGCAAAAGTCTCCTCATAATCAATCCCATAGCATTGTGTATATCCCTTGGAAACCAACCTCGCCTTGTATCTATCAATAGTTCCATCAGCATTAAGCTTCACAGTAAACACTCAACAACATCCTACAGTCTTCTTTCCAACCGTCATAGGTACCAGCTCCCATGTTGCATTCTTCTGAAGAGCTTCCAATTCTTCATTCATCGCCTTTGTCCATTTTGGATCCGTCAATGCATCCTGCACGTTACTAGGAATAGCTACAGTAGACAATTGATCAACAACAAGTGCATGTGACCCGGAAATGCTATCGTTAGACATAAAGTTGGCTATAGGCAATTTAGCTTTGGCTTTGATATCTGGTTCATATTGTTTCTTAGGAATTCCCTTGGTAACCCTTTGTGATTTCCTAGGTTCGACACTTTCTAACCCAGAAGACTCATTAAAGTTTAGGGGTACCTGAGGTGGATCATTCAGCGGGATCTTCAGTTGGTGATGTAGAAGGGGGAATATCTTGTGTGTAAGCTTTAGATACGTCTTGATTTTGATTCAAACTATCCAAAAAAGTCGTCTCAGGAAACGATCGATCGCTAGGGACCAAACAATCTATCGTTTGGCTATTGGAAATTTATGCCTGTTGAAACGATCGATTACTATGTTCAAGCAATTGATTGTTTGCTTCTGCCTCAGGAAGCGATCGATAGCTAGGGCTGAACGATCGATCGTTTTGTCCACTGGGAGCTTTTACCTCTCGAAACGATCAATCGTCAGGTTCAAACAATAGATCGTTTTTGGCTGTTTCAGAATTTCTGCCTTCAAATTGTTCCTTCAAATTTTTCAAGCCTTCAAAACATCAAAATCAACAATGAAACGAGGATTCCCTTCACAACCTCTCTCCCCCTGAAGGGAAGACTAAGAAGCTCCCCCTAAGTAATATGGCTCAGATTCCCGGAATGAGACATCAAGAGATATATGTACTGTGTCGGTGAGCGGGTCATAACATCTGTAACCCTTTTGAAACTCTGTATATATAACCCACAAAATACACTTCTTTGCACGGGGATCAAGTTTGCTCCATTGTGGCTTTGGTATATGGACATAAGCTGTGCACCCAAACACTCAGGGCTCCAAATTAGGCATAGAGGGGATGGTCAAAAGTGTATGAAGCTTCTGATGAGGATTCTGAAACTCAATTACCCGTGAACGAGTACGGTTGATGAGATATGCTGCTGATTTCACTGCTTCTCCCCAATAGGATAGAGGTACATTCATGCCAAACAAGGAAGCACAAACAACATCAACTCCCTGTTCTTCCGTTCTGCTAAACCATTCTGTTGAGGAGTATAAGAATTGGAGGTTTGATTACGAATTCCATGTGACCGGCAAAACTCAATCATAAGGCCATTCACAATCTCTCCACCATTGTCAGACTGAAACACTCTGATGGATTGTTGATACTGAGTTGCCACCATTTTGTGAAATTCAGTAAACATCCCAAATACATCACTCTTATTCTTCAGTAATGACAACCATGTCATGCAAGTGCAATCATCAATAAACATTACATAATATCGAGCTCCAGAAAGAGAAGAAATTTTCGCAGGACCCCAAACATTGGAGTGAATTTTCATAAAAGGAACCGAAAAGGAACAAGATTTTATTAAGACTTTGTGAATATGAAATACGGTGGCTCTTGGCCAGCTCACAAATGTCACAATGGAAATCCAAATCACTAACGATCGAAAACAAATGAGGTTGCAGCTTCTTAAGATAACTAAAAGATAGATGACCTAAACGGCGATGCCATAACCATACAGCTTCCTTCGCATTCTCTACCCTGTTGATCTGATTAGCTTGCCCCAAAAGATGCTTCTGGTTCTCTCCAATCTTTGTCAGATCCATGTAGTACAATTTCCCCCTTCTAACACCATAACCAAGAATCCGCCGAGTTAGAATGTCCTTAAACACACAGAAAGACGGATAAAAAGTCACAATACATGCAAGAGCTAAAATAATTTGACCAACAGACAGGAGATTATAAGCTAGTGATGGAACAACTAAGACAGATTCAAGGGTTAAGGTATCAGATAAAGCAACAGAACCTTCTCCAGTGACTAGAGTTGGAGTACCATCAGCAGTAGAGACAACATTTTGAGGGGAATGTCTAAGGTTTTTCACAAGATTAGGGTCGTTGGTCATATGATCAGATGCACATGTATCAACTATCCATGTATTATTCAAAGTAAACTTACCCTTCATACCTGACTGCGCTACATTAGCGGACGCATTGTCTAGATGCTCTTCCTCTGTAATAGCAACGGCGGCCTTGCCCAGATTCTTTCGCGGTTTCTTGGTGAAGTCCTACCAATCAGGGTAACCAATCACTTCATAGCACCGCTCCTTGCTATGACCTAATTCCCCACAGATAGCGCACTTTCTGTTTGAATATGGATTTGGTTTACTTAGAGGACATCGTGGAGAATGACCCAAGAAGCCTGGAGGAGGACCCGGTTTGCGTTGAACAGCCATAACAGAAGATTCGGTAGGTACCGAACGCCCCATAGCCTGTTTCTTTGATTGCACCTTGCGAATGTAAGCATAGCTCTGCTCCAAGGAGAATTTAGGTTCCTTGCGCAGGATTTCTCCACGCACTTGATCATACTCTGGGTCAAGTCCACTCAAAAACATGTGAACACGCATCCGGAACATCGCTGAAGTCTCTTGAACTACAGCTGCAACATTATCATTCTGAGAGGCCACCCTCTGATCAATCTCCTGGAACATCGCCACTAACTCATTATAGTAGGTAGGAATGGGCCTTCCATTCTGCTTTGCTTCAAAACACTCTTGTTTAATTCAAAGATCCGTGGGTTTCATCAAAATCATCATAAAAAGTTTTCTCTACAGCTTCCCAAATATCTTTTGCAGTAGGAAGACGCATATACCGGTTCATAAGAGAGGACTCCATGGAGTCAATGAGCCAACTTTTCACCTTTTCATTGTCCGTGGCCCAAGCTTCATACTCTGCAGAATTCATGGAGGGTTCAGCCTTCACTCCTGTCAGATAACCAACTTTCCCTCGTGCTAGCTCCAGTGCGCATCCGCATGAGAGGAGCCCATATGGTGTAGTTGGATTCATTCAAAACAACACTTGTTGGGAACACAAGGTTGTCTTGTTGGGTGGTGTAGTGATGATGGATGACTTGTGAGGATGGCACCATTGCCTTCTCGGGATTTGATTGTTCCCCTTCAATTACAGGTCCGACCATTGAGGAATTCGGAATTTTTGCAGGATTGGATTTTCTGGGGTTTCAAGATGGATATGAATTCTCTGAAAAAAGAAGTTTTTTTTTTTTTTTTTTTTTTTTTTTTTTCGAAAAACCCTACCTTGATGGTGGTTTGAAATTCAGGGATGGTTTGATTTTAATGGTGGCGGTACGCAGCGGTTTGTGGTGTTCTTCGGGATTCAGGATTCAAAGGATGCAGTGCAAGTTCACAAGATTGAACCTGCTTTGATACCAAGTAGAAAAGAATACTTCAATTCAGGGTTAATTCGATGATTCTATCTATCCCACAATGGGGGTATATATACAAGTACAAAGGAGTAGTCTAATTCTAATAGGAAACAATCATTTCCATAATTAATGATATCCTAAATAAATAATAATCATAATTACATACAGATTTACAGTGATTCTACAATCAAGTCGCGGATGCATTAGTAGATTTTAGAACTAGCTAGCTACTTCCTCAAGTTGACTTTGTTGGAATTTGGCTCCACCTATCATTCATAATATTTTTTATAATTGGAACCAAGTAGGTCTTCATTATTTCCGTTTTAGCAGATGTTGTTGAGAGGTTTGGTATAGAACCCCTCTTTGTAATTTCTTTCTTTCTATTTAAATAAATACTCCTCATTTTGTCAAGGTTGATCAAAAAATAAATACATGGAGTTAGATTCTGCACTTGTTAATGTCTAAAAGTTCGGCGGTAGCTGAACCTTTGTTAACGTTGATCCGGTGGGCGGATCGATACTTGTGGTGCTCTCAAAGCTTCCGCTACCTGTCAAGTAAAATACAAAGGGCGTCAGAGGGAGACCGCGCTGGGCGGTCTTCAACTCTCCGATGCCTAAGTTAGTCAATGTATTTATGTTGACAAAGTAACAGTAGGTAAGTATTGAATGCGTAATTAATGAGGAGAGAGGAGAGAACCTTTTATAGGTGAGGAAGAGGAGGTTCTTCTCTTTGTTTTCGATGTGGGACTGAAGTGCTTCAGTTCCCAGCTCTGGGAGCTACTGATGCCATTTTGGCACGGCGCGTGGCGGCGCATCGGCGGTGATCTGGGGGTGATCCGACGCTGAGGTTGTAGCCCGCCTGGCGGTGTACCTGTATGTCATTCCTTTGGTTGGAATTAGTACCTTTGGCGGTACAATGAGCGTGGCCCATTATAGCTAATTATGCTTGCAAATGTACATGTATGTACAAGTCCCCCAAGTCCCCAGTCAAGGAGGGCAATCTTGGTTGGGGAGTTGTTCGGCGGTTTGAAGCGTTTTTCCTCCGCTAGACTTGCAAGAGCATAATTAGCGTCAGTGCGTTGTCAACCATGGATTTAATGAGCAAACGCTTTATACCCTTTCGGGTGGGCCCCTGCTAGGCCCCCCATGGAGTCCCCCACTCCCCGGCTAAGATAGACCTCCGGGTGGTCGGCGAATTGTTTGTTGAGGGGGAGCTGCACGGAGCAGAGGGTGTTGGGTAGCGAACCCAATCTTAGTACCCGACTGACGGGGGTCAACGTGCCTGATCAGGGCCGTCGTAGACTGTTGACAAGCCCGTGTCCCGTAGGGACCGTCTGACCGTAACGCCGCGTGGCGGTCGTTGTCAGAGTGAGGCGTGGCCTCGGGATCCGCTGCTGGCGGATATCCCCCCGCTGACTGCAGCAGGAAGCAGCGTCCAGTAGACGTGCCTGGCGGTACTTTATTGAGCGATATTGCGCTGAACAAAGCACGCAGCTTGCAAGATGAAGGAGGTTCCGCTAGAGGTGTGTAGCGGAAGACGCCCCGCTTTGCAGGATGGCAAGGGAGAAGTTCCGCTGGCGGGGTTTCGCTCAGCGGAGACTTCGTCACTTGGGGGATGACAAGGGAGAAGTTCCGCTGGCTGGATTTCGCTCAGCGGAGACTTCGTCTCTTGGAGGATGACAAGGGAGAAGTTCCGCTGGCGGGGTTTCGCTCAGCGGAGACTTCGTCTCTTGGAGGATGACTAGGGAGAAGTTCCGCTAGCGGGGTTTCGCTCAGCGGAGACTTCGTCTCTTGGAGGATGACAAGGGAGAAGTTCCGATGGCGGGGTTTCGCTCAGCGGAGACTTCGTCTCTTGGAGGATGACAATGGAGAAGTTCCGCTGGCGGGGTTTCGCTCAGCGGAGACTTCGGACGGTTGGTGAAGTCATCCAAGTGGTTACTTCCACCAGACGCTTCGTCTGGTGGTGGTTGACACGTGTCCAACCCGTAGAGGGTTAGCGTGTGGAGGCTTGTCTCCTAAGCCTGGCCGTCTTCTCGCCATAAATGATAGTAATTATGGATTTCGTAACCGAGGCGACGCCTCGGTTAATCCGGAGAGTAAGTGGAGGTCTGCGACACGTGTACGGCTGTCGTGTGATGTCGTTTTTGAGCGGACGGCTTAGAACGCATTGATGTTGACATAAAAGGGGGGGGGGGGAACTCTGTCGAGATTTGACACTTTGTGCAAACTTCAAACCTGAGTCGTCGTCTTCAAGCTCTATGCGATTTGCAAAGAGTGTTCCGGGGGACGAAATTTGTTGAGCCATCGGATCTTGGGGACGAGGCCTCTACCTGCGAAGACAAGGGCCTTCAATCACACCAAAGATTTCGCCTTTGAGGTCGGTGCTCTGAATCTCATCCCTGTTCCATTGAATTTCTTTGCTTCTGTCATTTTTCTGGGTTTCGTGAATTTGGGGTGTTCTGAGTGTGTAAAGTGGGTTTTGGGGATGGGTTTTGGTGTTTTTTTGACACAGTTGGGATTTCTGGATCCACTAGATGGTCGAATCTGGGTTAAGTGTTTGCGCGTTGTTTGTTCTTGTTTTGGTGTTTTCTGGGTAACCCGTTGTTGATGTTCTTGGCTATAACTGATGTAAAGATAGGCTAGATCTGTGTTTGTGCTAACTGGTGTGGGTTTTAGGGTTTGGGATGGCTAACGTCATAGAGATTTCGAGCAGTGAGGATTCCGGGTCTGACGTGTCGTTCAGCGCGGCGGACCAAATTTTTATTGACTCGTTGCGTCCGTCTGCCCATGCAGGAACCTCACTGCCAGAACCGCTAGAGGTTGAGCCGCTACAGACCATACCTTGGGAAGTAGTCATGGGTCGTGCTTCACGTCCAGAGAGCTCTAGGGCGGGTGAGGCCGCTGCGGCCAAAGCTAGGCGCGATGAGCGGTTGGCAAGCAACAGCGCTGCCAGCGGCTTCGCTGGGGAAGAAGAAATAGCGGGGGAGGACGCTGAGTCAGCGTGGTTCCTGCAGGATGGCACCCCTGTTGACGAGGCAGGAGGGCGGATGAATGTTGCCGCTGTTAATAGGGTGAAGCGGATGTTCCGGCTGCCGGGCTCGGTGAAACTGCGCCCGCCGACGGCGGATGAGAAGGCATCGATTCTCCCAGAGGGGTTTGCCGCCGTACACGAGGCGATATTCAGCCAAGGGGTGACACTCTCGCGAGTTTGGCCTTGCCTTTGGTCAAGTCTGCCCCAACATGTGGCGGTTGATGCTGGCGCTAAACTCTCTGTGGCGGTTGTTCGGATGTGAAGGGCCTACTGTGGCGGAGGTGCTTCATTTCTACGAGCTGGTCTATGTAAAGCGCCAGGGTTGCAGAGGGCAAGTGAACTTGAGCCGCCGCCAGGGAGCGCCCAAGCTGATCGAGAATCTAAGGGATTCAATGTCCTACTGGCGGGGGACTTTCTGTGTTGCCATAGAGGGGTGGGAGTATCAAGCTGGGTCGAACGAGGAAGGGCCGACGTTTAGGATTAAGTCGGAGTTCCAACCCATCCGAGGTTGGTAACCGGTTTCCGCTGAACGTAGTTGGCGGATTCTTGTATTTGCTGACTTGTATTTTTACTAACGACTATTATGTTTGTGCAGCGGGACTGCGGTATAACCTAACGAGCGAAGAAGAGTGTCGCGTAGCACGGATCAGAGGTTGCAGGCGGAACCGCAACTTGCTGGACTTCCGACTTCTGACCGGTTGGGAGTTGCTGGTCGATCAGCGGCTAACTCGCTCCGTTGGTAAGAAATCTCCGCCACATCGCTTTTGTTTTATAATAAGTAACCCAGGCTGACTGGTTTTTTTTTTTTTTTTTTTTTTTTTGTGTGTAGAACATTCGCCGGGTAACACTCGCAGTCGCGACGCTTTCGAAAAAGCGATGGATCGTGCGGAGGTAGATAACTTCCTGGAGACCATGTACGCCGAGGGGCTGGCGGCCCAGAAGACACTGGTGAACCTCGAGACACTGGCGCTGAGCCAGTCCGAGGTTCCGGTGCTGCTGCCAATGCCGCACCACTCCCATCTTGGTGACGACGGCTTGCCTGTCGTCCAGGCGGGGGCCCCCGTGGCGGTCGGGAAAAAGGGGGCCGCAGCAGCGGTTTCTCAGAAGGAGAGGGTACCCGCCAACAGGCGCGGTCCGCATAAAGAAAGACCTGTGTCGCCGGCGGAGACCGTCACCAGGCCAAGGGAGGAGCCGCCGGCGAAGGACACGAGGGTCGCTGCCGGCAATACAAGGGCGCTGGAGAGAAAGCGCCGGCAGATTGACTCCCCTGACGAGGAAGAGGGAGAGGATGTGGAGCTAATCTTGGTCCGCCAACAGAAGAAGGCCCGTCAAGCCCCGTCGAAAGCTGCCGTTGTGGAGGGAGAGGCACCCGCCGCCAGAGACTTGGACTCATTTGCCGAGTATGCGGAGTTCATGACGGATGGTGAGCGGGAGTTCCTCTTCCACCTCTGCGAACGGCTAGGGTTCGGCGGCCTAGCGGGGATCTCGCGCCTAACGGCTATTGACTAGTCGCCCTACAGCTCGGCGTTTGGTCAAATATCCGCAGGGCTGCACGACATGTTTGAGGCGACGAAGAAGCAGCCTTTGGTCGAAGAGGAGCTTAGGGAGGAAATCCAAAGTCTCCAGAGGGAGCTGGCGGAGGCGGGGGAGAAGCTGGCGGAGGTGGAGCATCGTCTGGCAAAGGCGGAGTGTGACTTCGCGGACGCCCGTGGCAAGCTGACGGTGGCCATTGAGCGGGACTTGGAAAGGAATGACCGCGTCTCCAAGTTGGAGCAGGACATCGCCTTGCTGCAGGAGCGGATAGCCGCTAAGGATAAGAAGCTCATTATCGTGCAGCGGGAGTCCGCCGCCAAAATAGCGGAGGTGAAGCGGCTAGAGGGTCAGGTTGCCCGCCTGAGGGCTGAAGGGGATACTGTCGCGGCCGCCGCTGTTGAGGCATTCAAACAGTCGGCGGAGTATACGAAAGCTCTGACCGAGTCGGCAAAGGCTGGGGCCTTGGCGAATGTAGAGCTGCTGCAGCGGAAGGGCGCCATCGACTTTGCAAAAGCGTCCCAGCCCGATGTGCCGCCGGCGAAGAGTGCCCCGCCGGAGAAGAACGTCGTGACTGCCCCAGCGGGAGGTGCCCGCTCAGGCAGTAGGGAAAGTGGCGCACGTCCAGCGGAAGGGTCCCAGCAGACTCCTCCTCCTACCCAGTCGGAGGTGTCACGTGCTGGCTTCCTGGCGGCGCACACCCGGGCGGACGGCACGATAGAAACTCCAAGTCCCACAGCCCGAGGTGCCGCCGCATACTGAAACAGAAGATGCCGAGGGCAACCCCTGAAGCTGGAGCCTCACTATGTTCTTTTTTTTTTTTTTTTTTTTTTTTTTTTTTTTTGTAGTCGCTGAGGCGTAACAATTTGTAACAAGTATTTTGCAATGGAATGAAGTTTTTGAATTTGCGTTTGTTATGATGTGTTTGTGCCGCTAGTACTTTGACTTAGAGTTTCTTTTGTCAATCACTGAAACATTAAAGGAATTAAGATTGGTCCAAGTGCACCACGTAGCGGACGTGGTTCGCTGACGATTGCTGGCGTTGCCAGTTGCCCTCGGTGCTGGACTTGGGAACAATGGTTTGAATAATTCCTCGTTTCATTGATAGCTGACTGATCAGCGTGTACAAAAGTGGGGTAGTACCCGTTGGGTAGCTTCCCTTAGCTAAATATTGAACAAAAATTTAGCTAAGTCAAGATGCTCCTGGGTAGCGGATGACTATTTGTAGTAATACCGAAGGTGTTCGGTATTCCAAGGGTGGGTCGTCGTGATGCCGTCCTTGCCCATTAAGTAGAAGGTGCCTGGGCTAACGACTTCCACAATTTTGTATGGACCTTCCCAAGTTGGGCGGAGTTTTGTTGGTGGTGGAATGACTTCCTTCATTACCCAGTCCCCCAATTGGAGGTTCCGGGCCTTGACTCTGGCGTTGTAGAAACGCGATACCCGTTGTTTGTTTTGCAAGTTGTGCAAATGGGCCTTGTGTCTTTTTTCCTCTAGGAGGTCCCTGTCCAGGTTGACGTCGTCGCTGTTGGTCTCTGGGCAGTAGCCTTCGACCCTAGCGGTAGGCTGAGTTACTTCAACAGGTAGGACAGCCTCTGTGCCGAACATCATACAAAAAGGAGTTTCGCCGGTGGCGGTAGTTGGAGTTGTCCGGATGGCCCAGAGGACTTCTAGAAGCTTCTCCGCCCACAAACCCTTGGCGTCGTCGAGCTTCTTTTTTAGCAGCTTCTTGATTATCATGTTTGCTGCTTCAACCTGGCCGTTGGTTTGGGGATGGGCGACAGATGCAAAACTCAACTTGGTGCCCAAGTTGGCGGTAAAGGAGATGAGTTCCTTGTTGTTGAACTGCGTGCCGTTGTCTGTAATGATTGTGTGTGGGACACCATAGCGGCAGTAGATGTTCTTCCAGATGAAGTGAATTACCTTGGCGGTAGTTATTGCCGTCAGTGGCTCCGCCTCTATCCACTTGCTGTTGTAGTCGATGGCAACAATGATGTACTTGAACTGGCCCTTGGCGGTTTGGAACTTTCCCATCAAATCAAGGCCCCACGTGGAGTGAATCCATGGGCCGACGATGATTGACAGAGGTTCTGCCGGTGCATGTGGGAGATCTGCAAACTGTTGGCATTTGTGGCAAGACCTCGAAATCCGCCGGGTGTCATCACCAAGTGTGGGCCAGAAGTAGCCCTGTCGCATTGTGCGGTTGGCCAAGGATCTGGCGCCTGAGTGGTTTCCACATTCTCCGCCATGGATTTCCGCTAGGACGACCTTTCCCTCCTCTGGGGTTAGACAGCGGAGGTTGGGATGGGTGAATCCTTGGCGGTAAAGCTTGCCATTCTGGATGTTGTAGCGGGTTGCTCTCCGCTTGAGCTGTCTCGCCTGGACCTTATCCTCTGGCAATGTGCCGCTGCGCTTGTATGCAATGATCTCGTCCATCCAGCTGGGACTGACCTCAATGCTGAAGATCTCCGCCAGGGTCTTTGTGATACTTGTCCTGTCAAGGCACTCCACTCTTGTGTCCGCTGGACTTTGATGTGGTTGGGCGGTTGCCAGTCTCGCCAGTGAATCAGCCTTGGCGTTCTTTTCCCTGGGGATTTGTGTGATGGTGTGAAATTTGAATTTTTTGAGCAGCGTCTTGACGTACCCCAAATATGCCGCTAACTGTTGGTCCTTGGCTTGGAAGCTGTCGTTGACCTGGTTAACGACTAATTGAGAGTCACTGAAGATGTTGACGCTGTCAGCCCCTGAGTCAATGGCGAGGAGCAGGCCGGTGATG